>NW_020172477.1:600931-686140 GCF_003031525.2 Neophocaena asiaeorientalis asiaeorientalis
GCGGAATTGAAAAAAAAAAAAAAAAAAGGAGGTAAAGAGACCAATGTAGAGAACATTTCAGCGAACTGTGTGGCAAATGGCCTGAACTAAGGTAATGGCAGAGATGTGGGAGCAGATATTGTCAGGCCTTAGAGTATGAGAAAGACTCTCAGATCTTTGACTTAAGTGGCTGGGTTTATGGTGATGCTGTTTACCAAGACTAGGAATAGAGATGGATTTTAGGGGAAAAACATCTAGTTGGTCACCCCTCCACTGAAATTCTCTCTCTCCTTCCCTCAGTGGTAAGAGTTCTTTGCTGTTTCTCCTCTGACTGTCTGGTAACTTCTCTCGGCTCTGGTTACTGGAGTTTCTTCTTTGGCCCAGACATTCCTGTTGGCAATTCCTCTAGATTGGACCCTGGCCATTTTCTTCATTAAACTCCACCTCTTCTTGACATTTTTAAATCCTGATGTTATGTTGATATTATCTCCATATTATTTATTATCCCTCCATACTTTCAACTACCACCCTTGGGCTAACAACACTCAAGTCTTTATTTTCAGTTCCCAGGGTATAAATCCAACTGCCTACTCGACACCTTCACCCAAATGTCCCACATGTTCAGACTCAATTCGTCCACACCAAACACCTTTTTCCTTCTGAAACCTACTCCTTCCCCTCGCAACTCTTTCCTCTCCCATTCACTCACAGCCAATGGTTCATCAAGTCCTGAGGCTCCACCCTACAAAGGTACTCAATTTCTTTTGTTCTTTTTTCCCCAATCCTCTGACATAATCTCATAACCTACTGCTGATATGAAAACACCCACTCTTTCCAGATTCTTTTCCTGTCCCTCTCTCTGTCATGTTTACATCACAAAGAGGATGTGTCACTTTGCTTTCTTGTATGGCCCCTTTGTCATCAATTTTTTTTTTTTTTTTTTTTTTACTTTGTCACCTGTCAAAATCCTGCTCAACATTCAAGGTCTGGATCCAAATTTACCTTCTCTAGGAAGTCTCCTAAGCCTCTCTTATCTCAACCAAAATTCATTATTTCACCAAGTCTGTTTTCCTAGCCCTTTGCTTCTTCTACTAGACTGTGAAATCCTTGAGAGCCAGGGACATGTCATAGGCATTTTGTAATAAGATAAATTTAGCAAAGTTTGATAAATACTGAATTGAATTGATGTATTCCTTACCCTAGCCAGGCAGTCCTGCTTATAATCTAAGGAGGTGTCTTTTGTTAGAGGACCACATCCTTTTTCCCTAGGGGTAATTACCACCATTACCACCACCACCACACCATCAATACCACCATCAGCACTACCATCATAGTCATCACTGCCACCATCACCACCACCATCAATATCACCACCTTCACCATCACCATCACCACTACCATCACACCATCAATACCACCACCATCACCATCAGCTCTATCGTAGTCATCACTGCCACCATCAATAACACCATCACCATCACCACTACCATCACACCATCAATACCACCACCATCACCATCACCACTACCATCACCACCACCAGTACTGTCACCACCACAACCACCATCATCATCAACATCTTGGGCACTCACATACCAAATGCTTCATTAAAGCTTTTAATCTAATATTATTTAATCTTTAGGACACTTCTGCAAGGCAGAAATTTTAATGCCTGTTTTATTAATGAGAAGACTGAGGTTCGGAAAAGCTAAATAATTTGCTCAAGGTTGTACAGCTTGGTGAAAGGTTGAGCTGGTATCTGAAGCCAGAGATGCCTGATTCCAAAGTCAGCTACCCCTGTGCTTGAGCTCAGTTCATTCCCATGAGGCACTGGGTCACATTTCATGCCAGGAGTCTTGAAAGAAAGGAAACAAAGGACTGTCCTAGCAAACACCATGGCCTCCGTGTGTTTGCACGCACGGCAGGACCTGCCAACAAAAGAGGGCAAAGCGTGGCCTATCTGTGACCTTGGCTCTTCCTCTCCATATCATGTTGGGCTTCCCCTACCACCATCTAAAATAAGAACTCTGCTTGGCATCCAGTTCTCAGGCATCTACTGCCTCAGCTACATCCTCATGATAGAGGAACAAGGCCATCATTATGGGACAGCTTTTCTTGTCGTCCTGTTCACTTTCATGATTTATTGTGGGAGGGACAGACGCACATCACAATCACCTGGGAAGCTTTTCCAAAATATACACGCCTGCCCCAGGCCCCTGAGGATCTGATCTGGCCCCTGGTTGAGAGCCACTTGTTTAGCACATTCATTTCCAAGGTCCGCAATTCTCACTGGCCCTCTTAACATTGAAGACTCCCTCGTTCTTCCTCCAGACAAATGTTCTTCCTGCTCAGATGTAGTCCTACCATGCTTGGAATTGGCTTCACTGGCATGCCTTGATCTACTCTGCTTTCTTTCAGTCAGGGGTTCTCAACCAGGATGGTACCATCTCACAGGAAGGCATTTAGAGATAAATGTAGAGGTATTTATTTCTTGGATATCACAACAACTAGGAAGACTAGTGGCATTTACAAAAGGAGGATCAGAAATGCTAAGCATCCTACAGTCCCTCACGGTGAAAAACTGTCCCACTGAAAATGGCAATTGACACCCCTACTTAGAAAGACGTTTGGCTGGAACCCAGATACTCTTGATTCAAGGTCTGAATTAGCTTCTGCAATGAACAGCATCCTCTCGGCCTGGCTGCCGCTGTGTTCCAGGGGCTGCTCTCCACTCACCGTCTTTCAAATTCCCTCACAGTCCACAAACTATGGGCAAAGGGATTCTTAGCTTTCAAATCTATTTGTGTAATACTTAGCTATCAAGGAAGCATGTCTCATCTTCATTTCTGTTTCCATTTAATCTAATTTAATCCCCTGCCCACGGCACTGAATGTTTCATCTAAAGAATGGGAGCAATGGGAAAGGGAGGAAAAAAGCAAGGGGCCATCGCTGCCTCATGGGTGCATTTGAACTGTCATGTCTGATCATAATTCCAGGTTGATGAATCCATCTAAAACGTGGCTCAATGCTGACTCTGTACCAGAAGTCTTACCTCTTTATCCTCTCCCAGGGACTACTCCTTTCTTGCTTACTCAGGCAAAAGCAGTGTGTAATTAAAGGTTTGTAGTAGAGGCTTTTAATGCCCACCCATATCTGGCTTTCCTCTCCTTTTAGATACACAGGAGGATGACATTTTTTTAAAATTAATTTTTGGCTGTGTTGGGTCTTCGTTGCCGCACACGGGCTTTCTCTAGTTGCGGCGAGCGGGGGCTACTCTTCGTTGCGGTGTGCGGGCTTCTCATCGCGGTGGCTTCTCTTGTTGCGGAGCACGGGCTCTAGGCAGGCGGGCTTCAGTAGTTGTGGCTCGTGGGCTCTAGAGCGCAGGCTCACTAGTTGTGGCACATGGACTTAGTTGCTCTGAGGCATGTGGGATATTCCTGGACCAGGGATCGAACCAGTGTCCCCTGCATTGGCAGGCGGATTCTTTACCACTGCGCCACCAGGGAAGTCCCAGGATGATGTTTTCTCACCCTCTTTAGGGTGAAGCCACGTGACCAGTTCTGACTGATGGCTTGTGAGTGGAAGGATACATGTCATTTCACAACTCTGCAGAGTTGAATTTCCCTTTTCCATCAGATCCAATCTGAACAAGCTATTAATTTATTGGCAGTGCTCCAGCTGGAGACTCTCCAGCGTTTCCTTCCTTTGCAGCCGTGATGATGGGAGCTGGTGTTAAGGAATCTCCACCAGCCTAGCCCTCAGATAACTATCCTGAGCAGAGCCCCTGTTGACCCTCACCAGACGTGGAGCAGAGGCAGAGATTACAAAGGTTTATACCTTTGTTGTTTTGCGTCACTGACAGTTGGGGGATTGTTTGTTACCATGGCATAACCTAACCTACCCTGATTGATTCAATGTTCTCTTACATGTTTAGATTCTTTTCATCTCGCGCATAGATCATGAGTCAGAGAGGCCTGGGTTTGAAGCTGAGTTCACCACTTACGCTGACATTGGCTAACCTTGTTAAACCTGTTTCCTCATGTGTCAAACGGTGATCATGACTGTGCCGGCCTTACGTGGTCGCGAAGGAGATAACTATATGGGATCATACAGGCAAAGTGCTTATGCAGTGCATGGCAAGGGCTCAGAAAACCGTATTATTTCTTCTCCTTATTGATCTAAAATTGACTTTACCTGCCCCCCTGTCCCAAATCCTCACTGGAGCCTTTAGCTTTGACTGCCTGGAGTCCTTCTAATATATTTCCACATAAAAAGCAAATAGTCTGGGACAACTTCCTGCTTCTCTTCCATTCCTGACAGCACCCAGAATAGGACATTGTTTGCAATAGGCATTGTCATCTATGATTTTAATGGAGCACACACTTGTGACTGGAATTGAGAACATATTTACGCCAAATGAATGAAAGACTCAGCTCTTCCAAATGGAAGAAATCTAGTTACTATTTTCAGTACAAACCTGGCATGTCTGGGAAACATGTTAGGAAATATCCAAGTACCCACTTTGTCTTTTGTTGCCCAGTAATCACTGGGAGAGGTGAAATCTAGGCTCTTGGCCACACATCAAAAATTAGACACACATTCTCAATTAGCATAAAGCAAATCCTATTTGCACTTATGTGACAGCCAAGTCTCGCTAAGGGGTGGCAGAGTTTGTTCCTGGACCACTGGGAGTCCTTCAGCATTGAAGATAGTGGCAGGTTATTTTAGGACAGGTGCCTTCCTCCAGCACTCCAGGATTCTATTCTCAGCTTAACACTGAGTTTTACCAGGTCTCCACAGCTAAGGAAACTAGAATTACTTGGCTGACTCAGACAGAAACACAAAACAAAGAGTTTTGTCTTATTTATTTTTATTTTGAACCATAAGCCAAACCTTCCAATTTGCAGGCAGTTCTACTAACTATTACCTGACCTGATGAGTCCTCTCCAAATCTGGAACTTAGTCGGAGGAACACTGAAAACCAGCCATAGAATTCATCTCAATACAAAAAAAAGGCATTCCTGGCTCCTGAAAAACTTTATTTCCCTGATGCCTCTTAAAATTATTATCGTAGCATTTTCAAGGTACCTTCTAATGGACTCTGTTTTCCTTACTGAGAGTCAAGTTTGCATTTTTGTTACTGGAAGACTTCTTCCAAAGCATTTCTGAAAAAAGCTACGTCTTTGTGTTTTAACACATCTACAGAGATGAATTTCCCTTTTCCATCAGACTCAATTTGAACAAATTATTAATTCATTGGATCTTTCAGTGCATTATAATCAGATGTCCTCAGAGTCCTATCCATCAGTTAAGCCCCAGACCTCTGAAGCATCTCTGTGGGCTGCATAGGGTCGGAGTCCCTGATACTTTCAATCAATTTTTAATCAATGATTTAACAGCAGAGCAGTAGCTCCTCAATTAAGTAACCTTAACCGCCTTATATACCATCATTTCCTGAAACTCTGATGCAGGGGTTTTTAATTCCTGGAATCTACCCAGGCGTATGCCATGTGTTTCTCATTATGACCCAACTGCCCAGGGCAGTGATGAGTGGAAAGAGCTGGGCTGAGAGTCAGCAGCAGACATCGTCCCAGCTCTGTCATTATCTAATCCTAGGTCCTTCCGCAGGTCACTTAATCCGGTGGGCTAACAAAGATTGAACAGTTTTCTCATCTGTAAATTAGAGACAGTAGCACTTGCCCTAGCAACCAAGCAAGGTTGTCTATGGGACATTTGCGAGATGGTGTAAGTGCTGGGAGACTTTAGTTTCGACTCTAAAGATTTCTTTTGAAAGTTAATATTTGGGAACCCAGAAGGTGGTGAGGTTCCCAGTCTAACGTTATAAAAATCTGCTTAATGACCATGTCCCTGGAGTATAACACATAGGAATGGCCCTACAGATCATCACCACATGTGACCATCCAATTGTGGATGCTGGGGTGGATCTGGGTGAATGGCAAGACAGGATCCCCTTGTATGGGGAAAAGAGAAAGAGAAAATTGGTGTTGAACAAAAAGGAAGTCATGGAGGAAGGAGCTGGGGGGTCTAATGGGGAAGCAACACACGGTAAGCCTGTAGAGGGCCTCTGCAGATGGAAGGATTTATTGGGTGACAGGCTGTGGCTTTGGGAAGTCCTAGAACTCAACTACTCAGGGCTTACTGCCATCCTCCAGCACACCATCTCCTCCACTCCTGCCCCATCCCACCATTCTATTTTTGAAGTCTGTAGGGCACACATGAATACAGCCAGCACTTCCCCAGACTCACGATGGAGAATCCACTTTTTCCATTTAGGTGACTAATAGCTCTCCATAAAATAGACCAATGTGTGATACATAAATATCTAGTGTAATAACAGAAGAGCCTTGCAAGAGGGGAAAGGTACATTCATGTCTGGCGGTTGGTCAACTGGGTGCATTAATCTTAGAGGACCCCCTGGAAGACTTAAGAAGGCCAGCTGCTCCTTGAGTGTTTTCCTCTGGACAGAGCCCTTCTAAATCTGACTTTTCAAATCCCTGATTGAATTCCCAGCAGTCTACTTTTCCTGACTGTAACCAGAAAAGCATGCTCGAATGAACATGAAATTCCATCATATAAAGCCTTGTGAAGCCCAGTCCGCCAGCCCCGTCGCCAAAGCCACTAATAATGCCCTATTGTGTTGCTGTGGTAGTCTAGGTTATCATTATGAAGTCTTTGCTTCTGGTTGAGAAAACATGACGTTCCATTAAATGTATAATCTGGGTTTCTTCCAGGCCAGAGACACATCCTGCTTAAAGCTGAAATAAGCTGAGATTTAATGTCACAGAAAAGAAGAGAACCATTCGCTGGGAAAAAAGGGAGTTGAGGGGTTGGGAGAAGAACGGTGAATTCAGTGCCTTGTGAGCCGTTGGTTTCAGCCTGTAGACAGTGTGTTGATGGCCAGAGGACCTTAGAAGCCCAAGGAAAAAACGCATCAGAATTCTTTCCCTTTGCACGCTGCGACAGTTGGGTGCTGGACAGCACTGTTTGGGGAGATTCTTTCTAGGACGGAAGACCATGTCTTTAGGGACCAGCCAGGGGACTGTTTGCTATCACTGCCTTTTGGTCCATCCCCCAGCTCTGGGCTCCACAATCCCATAAATTAGCCTGACTCGAGATGGCAAGCTGGAGGTACACACGCTTATCACACCAAGCTCTAGCAAGTTTCTCATTCAGCACAAAAATGTCCCTCTCTTCAAGCAATAGGACAACCAAAGGAAGTCAGAGGAGTCCACCTCCATGTAAAGGTAGGTACTTGTAAAGATGTCCCCACCATTTTTTTCCTGGAACATTTTTGGGTCCCCAACATATTGCCAAGGATCCTATGGTGCATTTAGAAATGTACTCCAGGATTAAACATGAAAGAGGCAGCATCCTCTATCATCATGAGGGACTTGGAGCTCAGCAGGCTGGTTAGACAGCCTCCTCACACTTGAAGTGAGTTTTTAAAAACTCAGGACAGGACTTCCCTGGTGGTGCAGTGGTTAGAACCCACCTGCCAATGTAGGGGACATGGGTTCGAGCCCTGGTCCAGGAAGATCCCACATGCCGCGGAGCAACTAAGCCCGTGCGCCACAACTACTGAGCCTGCGCTCTAGAGCCCGCGAGCCACAACTACGGAAGCCCATGTGCCACAACTACTGAAGCTCATGTGCCACAACTACTGAAGCCCGTGCACCTAGAAGCCAGTGCTCTGCAACAAGAGAAGCCCCCGCAATGAGAAGCCTGCCCACCGCAACCAAGAGTAGCCCCTGCTCTCAGCAGCTAGAGAAAACCCGCATGCAGCAGCAAAGACCCAATGCAGCCAAAAATTAAATAAATGAATAAATAAATAAATTTTAAAAACTCAGGATAACTTATTTTGGTTGAATATAAAAGTAATATATGTTCTTTGCAGAAAAATGTGAAGATTCAGAAAAGTGTAAAAAAAGAATTTAAAAATCCTACTTTCTACAGACAGATACTACTACATATTGGGTAAATAGAGACATATACATGTGTGTGTTTATATTTTTAGAAAGGTAGAATCATAGTGTATAATGTCTGGTAACTGTATTTTCACCTAAGAGTATATTATGAGCATTAAGTATTTCTCCTAAAAATGTCTTACAGGGCTTCCCTGCTGGCGCAGTGGTTGAGAGTCCGCCTGCCGATGCAGGGGACGCGGGTTCGCGCCCCGGTCCGGGAAGATCCCACATGCCGCGGAGCGGCTGGGCCCATGAGCCATGGCCGCTGCGCCTGCGCGTCCGGAGCCTGTGCTCCGCAACGGGAGAGGCCACAACAGTGGGAGGCCCGCGTACCGCAAAAAAAAAATAATAAATAAATAATAAAAATGTCTTACAAGCATGCATAACACGCGCACTCAATATCATGTGTGTATCATGTCTTATTAAATCCTCTGTTGTTAGACATTTAGGTAATTTTCAGCTTTATTATCACAAACAGCACTGCCATGAACATACACATGGGCACTTCTTTCTGACTATCTTGGATTTTTCCTTTGATACAGGTTGCCAAATTATCTTCTTGTCTGTGCTACCCAATACAGTAGCCACATGTGGCTATTTAAATTTAAATTAATTAAACTTAAATAAAATAGAAAGTTCCTTTCTTCAGTCCCACTAGGAACAATTCAGGTGTCAATAGCCACATAGGACTAGTGGCTACCATACCGGAAAGCACAGATAGAGAACATTCCATCAACACAGAAAGTTCTACTGGACAGCACAAGTCTAGAAAGACCAAACAAATTTATATTTTCGTTAGTAAGATATGACAATGGCCCTCCCTCCCACAAGTTGGGCAATACTGAATATTATAATTCTTTAAAAATCTCTGCCAACTTAATAAAAAGTACATCTTGTTTGATTTTTCCATTTATTTGATTACTAGGGAAGTTGAACTTTTTTGTTTATTGACTTTCATTTTTTGTGTGTGAATTATTTATATAGTAAGCCTGTTTTCTATTGAGATGATCTTTTTAAAACTGCTTATTATATATTAAGGTTACTCTACAGAGGTGAATTTATGTTGCAAAAGTTTTTGTAACTTGTTATCTTTTATTTATGGCATTTTTCGTTTATAGACATGTAAGATTTTAATATATTTAAATCTTTTTGTAGTTTTCTTTATTGTTTCTACTCTGTTTTTAAAGCTCTAAATCTAAGATTACAGTAATACTCATCTACATTTTCTTCTAATTCTTTCAACACTTCCTTTTTAAAATGAAATGTTTAACATTTAAATTTGCAAACCTCTTGGAATTTATTTTTGTGTGTGGGGTAAAGTATAAATCTAACCTTTTTCTTTTCCCATGTTACCAACCATTTGTTCAAAAACCATTTTTAAAAATAATGAATTCGTTCTCCACTGATTTGAACTTCCACTAAATGGAAGTACATGTCCTTGGATCTATTTCTAGATTTTCTATTATGTATACCTATTTTTTGGCCTTTACCATCCTGTTCTTTAATTAATTTGCCTCACAATACATTTTAATATTTGGAGGTATAAGTATTTCTTCATTATTCTTTTCCCAAAATGTTTTAGCTCTTATTACGTTTTTTTTTCCCCTCTAAGATAAACCTAGAATCATTTTGCTAAATTCCTCTCACCACCAAAATAAGTTTTTTCAGAACTCTGATTTTAAAGTTTAATTCATTTTATAAATTAATTTGGAAAGAGTTGATATCTCTACAGTGTGGAGTTATTCCATTCAGAGACATGGTGATTCTGTCCTTTTTTTCAAATCTGCCTCTATGTTCTTCTGAACTGGCTTTCTTTTTCTTTTTCTCTTTTTTTAAAAGAACAATGATAGGCATCACTGTTTTCAGACACAGTCTCTGAATCTGTGAGCTGGTGCTCCCAGGCTCTAGAAGTAACAAAAGACATTCCATTTCTTAGCATTGAAGTATATTTTCAGTATCCACCTTCTCATAAATCTCCAAGAAAGAGATCTCCCTTTTCATCCAAAGAATCTGGAGTTCAAAACAGCCTTTACGGAAAAATTCAAACTCCAGGGGCAACTGCAAAGCGCATTTGGTGTCTAGCTGGCCAGCTTATTTTGCAGGACTCTTTTTCCAACTCGCAAATACTTTCCAGTCTGTGAAATTAATCTCCCCACCACTGTAACAGCAAGCGCCCGTCCTGGCAGTGGGGAGCACACCAGTGTTAGCACGGATCTCCTCTGAGGGGCTTTTTATTGTTAAAGCTGCTTTTTAGTAGATAGCATGAAACTTCCTTGAATGACTGTGGCTTGGCAAATCTAAGGGGGATTGGTCAGAGTTCAGCTCTCCCTTGAGCAGTCCTGAAGCCTCATCCATTTTCGCAAGGAAACCAGGGCTCCTCCACCACCCTGGTAGCCCACGAGTCAAATCGCCAAGAACTTGAATTCGCCTACATCAGGGTTTCTCAAGCCGAGAGGGAGGAGGAATATACCCGCAGGGGACTTTTGGCAACTTCTAGAGACATTTTTGCTTGTCACCGTGGAGAGACGGTGGAGGCAGCGCGGGATGGGGGTCAGGGGTGCAGGGGAGATTCTGGAGGGGGGTAGTACCGGCATCTAGTGGGTAGAGGCCAGGGATGCTCAACACCCTGCAAGGCACAGGACGTCCCCACGACAAAGAACTCCCCAGCCTCAAACTCAATGGTGCCGGGGTGGAGAAATCCGCCTTGTATTTTCACTAACTTCCCAGTCAGCCTACATTCTATCATTAGGAACAAAGATAAAGCAATATGTAGGACAGTTTTTAAACAAGAGACGATTGACTTTTAAAAGCCCACGCCTCTTACTTTACACATGCCTGAAAGTTCGCCTCTCGTAAGCAAGCTTTTCTCACCAAGGTTTCTAAAGCAAATGGAAAGGGTTCACGGAAACGTAGTAGGTCGACAGTATCCTTACACTCCCATCCTCAGACTCACGCGCCTCGGTCAAGAGAAAGCAAGGTAGAAAAGAATTTGTCCCGAGAACAAGCAGCGACGCCTGCCCCGCCGGCTCGGGCAGCGGCGAGGGAGGGGGAGGCGCGCCCCGTCCACAAAGGCGCAGCGCTGGGCGCACCGCCGCCTCCCGCGGCCCCTCTTGGTCCCTGGAGATGCGTGCCTGTCCCAAAGCCACACTGCCAAGGAGCCTAGCCCGGGGAGCAAGCATCACCAGCTTAAACTAGGGTGGAAAACTCAGGGCACTTACTTGTCCAAAATGAAGTACAGGTCAAATCCCCCGTAGCAGGCTGGACCCCCTTCCTCCCTGCGTCCCCCTTGCCCGGCGCAGATGAGCACAAAAGTGGCCAAAGAGAGACACTTGAAGCCAATGCCCAGGGCTTTCTGCTCCACGGTGGCCATGACCTGCAGCCCAGGGAGAGGGTAGGGTCCTCTCCTTCCCACGCTCCTCGAACTCGCCAGGACCCTCAAGGGCGCGCCATCCGAGGGGCTCTCCTCTCGGGCCTTTTATTCCCCCTCGCTCTCCCGAAACTCCCCGGAAGCAATTGTCTGGAGGAGTTCAAGGTTTTCCTTCTGGTTTCCGCTAAGATTCTGTTTCTAGGTTTCAGGTTTCAAGAATCCCAACGCTGTAGTCCGCTTTTTTAAAGGGGTTGTTTTTGACTCGGGCCGGCAGGCCGCTCCGGAGGCAGCGCTGAGGTTTTGAAATTGAAGCAGTTCCGTGCTGATGGTTCTTTGTCCCAGATTTTAAATATTATGGGGTGGGTTTTCAAATTGTTCTTGATTGGGGGAGTGCTTTGCCCTTTCTCCCTCCTCTCTACCCACCCCCCTTTCTTATTTTGATGCGGGAAGAAAGTTCAAAGGGTGCCACCTTGTGGCCAAGGACAGCAAAGCACTCTTCCGCGTTCAAGGGAGCGTGGGTGTGCCCGTTTTCTTATTCCTTCCGTTTTCTCACGCATCTTCCCTTTCATTCTGCATTACCTCTTCCCCATTTCTACTTCTTTCTCACTCGCTAGCCTTTTTATCCTTGTCCTTTCCTTTCCTGTCCTACGTCCGCTAATAAGGTCACTGTAAACGTTTGATGAGAACTTACTCCAAGCACTATGGCTCCGACCCCAGGCTGGGACCTTTGCAAACAAGACACTGGGCAAATGAGCAGAGAAGAACGGGCCTTTGTGATCTGAATCATCCAAGTGACCTTACTATACACTTAGCGCAGATCATAAAAGAGACTGTTGGGATGCGGTCATGTGGCTGAAAGCAAAAACAGTCCCACACAGAAAGCTGTTCCTGCCTGGAATAGCTGAGTATGCTATAGCGATTGTCTTCATCTCCAGAGTTTAGAGATTCTGTGATAAGTTCTTTTCAGCCTGTGAACTTCGACTTTTTTTCACCCAATCTTTGATTTAGGACAGAGGAAGTAAACAGCTTACAAGAGGGTGAACCTTCCAAGAAGTTTGGGACTGGCAGGGAAGCCCTGTGCAAGCGTTTCTGCAGTGAGGGATCCTCTTTAGAGTGGGCTCTGGGCCCCCGTTCCCAGCCAGAACTCAGTTTTAGCTTCATACGTCTTCCATTCTGGGAATCCTCAATACACACTCTTGCTCCATTTTTCAGGATTATTTCTCCAGACACTCATCTTCCCCTCTGCTTGAGAGTCTCTAAGTTTTGGAGATTCATAATGCATTGCACCAGCTTGCCTCCCAAATGATCCCTAATATTCCTCATCTCCTGGTATTCACACCTCCCCTCCCACACTGAATGAGACTGATCTGTGTGTAATTAATAAGATACTGCGGAAATGATGGTGTGCGACTTCTGAGACTAGGTCATAAAAGATACTGGCATTTATCTTTTTGAATTAGAATTTTCTCCAGATGTATGCTCAGGAGTGGGATTGCTGGATCATATGGTAACTTTATTTTTAGTTTTTTAAGGAACTTCCATACTGTTCTCCATAGTGGCTACGCCAATTTACATTCCCACCAACGGTGTAGGAGGGTTTCCTTTTCTCCACACCCTCTCCAGCATTTATTATATGTAAGCTTTTTAATCATGGCCATTCTGACCAGTGTGAGGTGATACCTCATTGTAGTTTTGATTTGCATTTCTTTAATAGTTAGTGATGTTGAGCATTTTTTTCATGTGCCTGTTAGCCAGCTGTACGTCTTCTTTGGAGAAATGTCTATTTAGGTCTTCTGCCTGTTTTTTGACTGGGTTGTTTGTTTTTCTGATATTGAGCTGTATGACCCCAATGTTCATAACAGCACTATTTACAATAGCCAAGACATGGAAGCAACTTCAAAGTCCATCGACAGATGAATGGATAAAGAAGATGTGTAAATGGACTATCACTGAGCCATAAAAAATAATGAAATAATGTCATTTGCAGCAACATGGATAGACTTAGAGATTATCATACTAAATGAGGTAAGTCAGAGAAAGACAAATATCATATGTGGAATCTAAAAAAATACAAATGAACTTATTTACAAAACAAAAACAGACTCACAGACATATAAAACAAAATTATGGGTACCAAAGGGGAAAGTGTGTTTGGGGGGGGTGATAAATTAGGAGTTTGTGATTAACATATATACACTACTATATACAAAATAGGTAAACAACAAGGTCCTATTATAGCACAGGGAACTATATTCAATATCTTGTAATAAGCTATAATGGGAAAGAATCTGAGAAAGAATAGATAGATGATAGACAGATAGATATGAATGACTTTGCTGTAAACCTAAAACAATTACAACATTATAAATCAACTATATTTCAATAAATAAAAGAAAGATATTGTAGTTTCCTCCTTGCTCTCTTGGACCACTTTCTCTGGGGAGCCCAATGCCATGTCATGAGGTTGCTCAAGCAGCCCTATGGAGGAGCCCATGTAGTAGGAAACTGAGATCCCCTGCTGAAAGCCAGCATCAATCTGCCCGCCGTGTGAGTGGCCCTTCTTGGAGGTGGATCCTCCAGCCCCAGTCAAGCCTTCAGATGACAGCAGTCCTGGTCAACATCTTGACTGCAACCATATGAGAAACTCCAAGCCGGAACCACTCAGCCAAGCCAATCCCAGATTCCTGTCCCACAGAAATTATGAGAGAATGAATGTGTATTTGTGTTTTAAGCCTCTAATTTTGAGGGCAGCTTGTTATGCAATCATAGACAACTAATAAATGCCCATTACCATGTTAAAAATTTCAGGCTATATTTAGGATATCTTTAGGATATCTTTTGGAGAAAAATGTCTAACCATATTTCCCAGGCTTATTTCACCAGGAAACTGTTCTTTCTAAAAAATACCTACTAATAACTACTCTCAGAAAAAAATAATTTGGGGGAGATTAAAATACTCTAACTTGTCCAAGTCTTCTTTTCTCATACCCTTTCCCTCCCCAAAGGATTGAAAACCCACCCTGGTCTCACTGCAGCTCTATAATGAGAATGAAGGTGAGGAAAATCTACAGAAATTAAGTGGGTAGATGAAAGCAGAAAATCTAGGGGAAACTGATTAGGAGAGGAAAGGAATACAAGATGGAAAAACATAACGAAGGGACTTCCCTGGCAGTCCAGTGGTTGGGACTTTGCCTTCCAGTGCAGGGGATGCTGGTTTGATCCCTGGTCAGGGAGCTAAGATCCCATTTGCCTTGTGGCCAAAAAAACAAAACATAAAACAGAGGCAATATTGTAACAAAATCAATAAAGACTTTAAAAATGGTCCACATCAAAAAAATCTTAAAAAAAAAAGGAAATAAAACGAAAAACATAATGGAGAGAACATTTGTGGGTGACAGGATTGGCAAAGAATAGGAAAGGGCTTGAACTGGAAAGGGATTTGGGGGAAGTTTATGAATGTCTTCTCTCATCCTCATGCTCTAGGGACCTCTTTGGTCCTTTCGAGTTTGGTTGACAGGGTAATGTATTTAGACGTTTATAGTTTAGAAAGTTAGTCTGGCAGGGGATCAGAAGAGTCCTGATAGAACTCTTCAAAGTTAGAGACACCATTATTAAAGATAGGTGAGGGAATTCTCAGGGAGGAAGGAAATTCAGTATGAAACAAAGTTATGGAAAAGGGGAGAAAGTGGAAGCTTCTCCCTTGGAACAAAGATGATGCTTTAGAAGACAGAAAGGTAGTTAGAGGGATTCAGGTGCTTGAATGACCAAGTTGTCTCTGCCTTTCTTTCAATATTCTAGATAGAGGTCTGTTAATACATGTTGACCATTTCTAGATCTTAAAAGTGACTCTACCCTTCTCTCTCACTCTCTCTCTAGCCCAGAGAAATCCATTCCAGGTGCACCTTCCAATTAGAGGGTGTTTTGCCAGCCTCACTCACTATGGAGAGATGTCCTCCAAATATGTCCATGAAGTGAACTTGATATTGAGCTATGGAGATATGATTATTCTCAGAGAATGTTGAAGTAGAACAAAGGTGTCCAGAGTCTATAACAGGATAAATGAAGTGCCTGGTATGATACCACTATGGTGGCTCAGCAGGTCCACAAGAGGAGACATGTTCAGGTTCTTCAAACTGGCAATATTTTCCTTTGGTTGTGAGGATGTAACAGACTTATAATTAGTGCATGTAGGGAAATGGAGAGGTGGATCAGTCACTTGAGGTTGGAGGAGAACTTGGGAAGAGTCTCCAATGGGTTCCTGTTAGCATGTCCCAGATTAAGTTCACAGCTCAGAGATGTTCAAGTATCAATATTCCTTTATGCAAAGGTTATCATCATCTCGAGGGAATGCTCAGTGCTCTGACTGGGCTGAGGTTGATTCTAATCTCTTCCAAGGACTCCTGTTTCCTGGAGGAGATTGACTGGCCTTCCCAAGTTCCCCAGAGAAAGCCAAATGGGGTTTGGAAGGAATTCCTCTGCCTCTCAAACTCAGGTCAGTGGAAGAACACTATAAACGATGCCTGGGCTATGGATAGACATTTCTGGGGTTGAAGAAACACAAGGGCAAATTAACCATGCACGTGGATGTGTCTGAGTGATAATCTGGCAGTCAAGCAGAGAAGAGCTTCTTGAATGAAGAAACATCAACAGTGCTACATTCTGTGGAAGTTGAGAGCATGAGCCCTGAGAAAACCCCACTGACTTGACACGTGTCATCTTGTCAACAAGGAGCATGCCGGTGGAGCAGTGCATGGGGACATTAGACTGCACTGGGTTGCTAGGAAGGGGAAACTTCTATTTCAAGAAGAGAGAGGGATAGGGGGTTAACTTGTGAATGTTCGCATGTTTTATGACACAAAGAAGGATCCCAAGATATTTAAGAATACCAAGAATTTTGAGTTCGCTGCCTTCCAAAAAATTGGAGAGTTTGCCTTACTACACTGACCATCTTAAGGCTTTAGCCCTGCACTCTAATCGCTTTTCTACTGAATTTGCCAGTCTTCGTTCTTTGAGACAGAAATTGTTAAATATGACCTTCCTGTCTACCAGCCTCCAGTGACTCACTCTCCCTTATTTGTCCCCCACTCTCCAACACATTTGACTGAGCCCCTTTTGTCAAGCTCTCGAAAACAAAGTTTGCTATCCCGATCACATTGCCATCTAATCTTCTAAGAATCCCACTGGGCACCAAAGGACCATTTGTCCAGTTTCCTGGCAAAGATTTTGGAAGATGTTCCAGATAACAGAGACTACTCAAGAAAATTTGGCAAATTTTTTCTTTAGCAAAATTTGTCCACAATATGGACAGATCTGACACTCTCGACCAAATTTTGTGTCAATCAAATAGGTTCAATGTTTGCTGAGGTCTGGGAGGTCCCACTGGTCCTTGGGCTTTGTTGACACCCCATAGCCTTCTAAGGCAAAACATCCTTCAGTAAAAATTAGTCTCTTTTAACTGTTATGTGATTTCCTTCATGCTTGTCCTCCATGGGATCACCATCTGCAAAAAGTCAAGACAGCATTCCCAGAAGCAATTTACTGTTCAGGATAACAACATGTCTAAAGAATCTAAATCAGCTCAATGATGGCTTTTGGTTGTAAGAAAAGAAAAGGCACCAGTAATAACTTCAAGTCCAGTGGCAGAACCATAGTCTATAGCAAAATACTTTGATGGCATTCCATAAGACAAGTCATCAACAACCTCAGCTCAGAAACAGTCAAAGCCTTGTTAAACCCAGCATCCCACTGATAACCTTACCCAAAGCCCATGACAGTCTAGTTTGAAAATCAGTTCACTTCAATATATCCCTTGACTCAATTTATGGCAGTCCCAAACCCATCTCAAAGCCCTGTTTACAGCCACCCAAATGCAGAGATAGAACTTATTCAACACAGTCCTAACCCAGCTCTGATTAATCCAGAGCCATGAAAAAAAATGAGCCAATTTCATACTTCTGTCAGTGTCAGCCCAGAGATAGATCCTGAGTAACATAGTTCACAACCCACCTCAGCTAAGCCCACAGACCATCCCAGTTTATCCTAAACCAGACCCAAGCCCAGCCTGAAGTTTGATCACCAATCCCCTTTAGCCTAATCCAGCCAGAGTCTAGCCAAATCTCAAAGCCAAATACAGCAAGCCTTATGAGGACACATTCCTACAAGGACTCAGCCAAGAGAATAATCCATAATTCATACCAGCATACTGTAAAAAATCCATCCCAGATCCTCACAAGACTCGAAGTCTTGCAAACAAAACATTTATTTCATCTAGAGCAGAGACCAGGCCAATCCAACCCAGAACCCAAGAGAGGAACAAAATGGACCAGTACAGGAGTCTAGGTTACTAACAAGACCAGAGTTGACAAATGCCTAATATAAGATTTATCAGACAACTCAAGGTCATCACAAAGGTAAATACAAGACCAATACAGCCTTTTTCTACCCAGTTCTTTTCAGCCTTAGCATATTTAAGGATATTTAAGATCAAGGTCTTACTCAGAGACCCTGGACAAGTTTACAGCTGAAGATGCCACAAGAAATCTACTTAGACCTTTCAAGCCTATAACTCCTTCAACACTTTTTGCCAATGACCACTATCCAAGTCCCAAGCCCCAAAGAGCAATTGTTCTCAAAGCTCATGTGCATCACTTGTGTGCGGGTGAAGCTGTGTGGAAGGGGAACTGTGAAGGTGGGGGCAAAGACGTTAACCACTCTGGAATAACCAATGGCACTTTTTCAAGATACATATATCTGTAAAATATTAGAAATGGATGTAGGGGTTTCAGGGACACACATAGTTTATTACAGCCTTACAGTGACCAATTTCTTTTCCATCTATGCCCTATACCTCTTTCTTCTTTAATGAGAGCTATTGAAATAGGTAGAATTAATGGTAATGCCATTAAACTGAGCACTAATTAATAGTGTAATTGCACAACAGGCTATCTGGGGCAAAGCACAGCTCTGCCATTACTAAAAGGGTGACTGCACTACTTAAATGACCTACCCGTAGTACAGCTTCCCATCTGCAAAATAGGGTTAATATTACTTACCGCCTTGGGGTGTCGTGTGGTCTCAATGAGATAATGCCACGTGTGGCCCTCAAGAAGCACATAGTAGATTTTGACTTTTCTTGTTATTGGGAGATTCTGGGAAATTGCATGTGAATTTCTTCTAGAGATGGGAAGAATAAATTTAGAAGAACCACTTTCAGAGTGTTTGATTTTTCTACCACCAGTGAAACAAAGCTGTTTCTGTTCCACGGGCATTCGCATTATCAATTTTGAAAAATGCAAAGATAAAGATTCTAGCCCATCCAAGATCTACTGGGAGTTGATGGTTTCCTAGGGAGCATACAGAAAACAAATGGGAAACATGCTTTGGGGCTATGAATAATCTATTGACACCAGTGCTGCTTCTGCTAGCCAAGAATGCTAGAGAGCTAAACTCTAAAGAAACGTCTGAGTAAATGGTTATAGTCAGTGATGCTTCTTTCTGATACTGTTTTTTTTTAAGATCTAATAATCCATAGAAAACAACCTTTATTATTTCTTCTTAGTAACTGACTCATTCTTTCAAAAATAGTTTTTGGATATTTGCTATAAGGCAGGCCCTGTGCTTACATTGATGATAGAAGGATGAATACAACATGCACCTTGCAGAGTTCAGCTTGGAGTCACAAATGCGTAAATAGGTCTAACAGTGTGGTTAACCTACCTTCTAGAGGAAACTCAACTTGTCTTTTCCACTCCACCATGACAATTCCAAGGAGAAGTAGGTCTGACATAATGGAATCCTCAGTGATACATTATTGGACCACAACCCTTCGGGATGACTTATTCTAGGATGTGAATGAGTTAAGACATGACAAATGTCTCTTTCTACTAGTAATGAGATACCGCTTCCCTAAGAAGACCCAGAAGTGATGATGAAGAAGCCCATGGCAAAGAGACCAAGATCTGGACTACTTAAGCTGTCTCCAGTCTGAGAGAATGGAATTGCTAGGATCCTTGTCATGGATCACTAGAGCACAGAAGGGCTTGGGATCAGAGCTGTAGCTGATAATGAGGTATGCATTCACCTGATGAGTTTGCCTCCAGTCATTGACTCCTTAGGGAACTGCTTGGGCAGAAGTCAGAGCTGGAGCAGCTTTCCGGCATAGGTTTTCAGGCTCAACTGAATATGTGTCCAAGATGGATGTCTAAGAAGCAGGCTCATTCTGGAAATTCAAAAAGCATTTGCTCTTACTGTAGCCAAAGTAACAGTGGGGAAATCATATGTCACTAATAGTGAGAAGGCCTCTATGTCCCCTGGAATAGGCATTGATTCCTGAAGCTAGAGCAGACTTCTCTGAGAATAGGTAGAGCTCAAGGTATGGATGGTACTACCAGGTTTTGTTTTCCTTTCCATCATATTTCTCCTTGAAGGTTGAGGACTGACTTTCCATGAAATCTTAATCATAGCTATAAATTTAGGCATTAAAGTGTGAATTTAATTCAAAAAAATAGTGGAGTCAATCACTAAACACATAAAGAAGACTAAGAACCCCAATAGCATAGGGGAATTTTCATCTTAGGTTGAAATGGAGGAAAAAACCCATTGGAACTGTAACTCTAACAGCCAACAGGGAAGAAATAAAGACCCATACCCAGAACACTGTCCTCTAGAAATAAGATTTGCTCAAAGGTAGAGGGAAACCCTCAGGTGATAGACAAGAAGGCTTTTAGAATCTTGTGTCAAAAAACAGAAACCATAAAACTGGAGTGTGGAGGGAGTTTATCATAAACTTAGTAAGTAATGGGAACATACTTTCTAATCATGCAGTCAATTCAGGGACTGTGGGAAAGAGAAAAATAGGAAAGAAAAACATTCAAATCCAGCAAACTCTATGCATATATAGTAACATTTTTGGAATGCTTTTTCCACATATGGGTAGTTCCCTATTAATCATGTTCTCCTGACATAAAATTAAAACAACAAGAAGTACACTTTCTAGTCTTTTTTACTGCTGTAGTTCAGATATGTATGGGTGATCCTACTATGTATTTTTAGTTGGATTACTTTATTCCTCTCTGAGATGTCTGTTTATACCTTTTCTTCAAATTTTCCAATATACCCTTCTTTACTCTTAATTCATACTGCTGCTTCATATTTAACTGGAAAATTAGAATGCAGAAGAGAAATTTATGCAAATTTTACATTCAGGAATGATAACTGGGATGAAGAGCTTTGGAAGTCATGAGTTTAGAAGCTGAAGCTATGAGTATGCTTACATACCACTCTGGGCTAAGTGAAGAGAGCAGTAATGATGAGGGTTAAGAATGGATCATCATGATTTTTACAGAGCTTGACAAAGAAAGAAGAACCAAAATGAAAATAAGACATTTCTAGGAGGGAATAGTCATGAGTATGATGAGAGGGTAAGAAGACAAGAACTACATACTCTTCATTAGATTTAGTAACTAGTTCTTTGTTGACTTTTATGAAAGGAGCTTAATAAAAATGGTGCTAGAAAAAAAGGAACATTCAGAGAGAAAAAAAGAACTCTTAGAAATTAAAACACAAAAGTAAAAATTAAAAAGCTCAACAGAATAAATGGAAAATAAGTACGAATACTTTTTTTTTCAGGAAGTGGAGTAAAAAAGACCATAAGCAGAAAAAGATGAGTAGAAAACATATGCTAAATAGTGGACAAGTACAGGAGGTCCACCGTCTGAATAATGGAATTACAGAATGTGAGAGCAGAGAAAATAAAGGGAAGAAATCATCACAAAGAACATTTCCTAGAATGAAGGACATATGTTTCTAGTTTGAAAGGACCCTTTGAGTCTCCAAAACAAGGGTTAAAAATAGACCTACCCCAAACTCATTATTAAACATCAGAAAATTTAGAACAGAGAGGAGTTTCATAGGACTCTAGAAAGAAAAACCAGGTCATATATAGATTAACAGTTATCAGAATGGCCTTGGACTCCTCAACAGCAAAATCTGAATCCAGTAGATAATGGAGCCTCTGAACTTCTGAAGAAAAACCCAGAATTCTGTACACAGCCAAACTGTCAATGAAATGTTGGGATAGAAGAGACATATTCAGACATTCATGATCTTGAGAAATTTATCTGCCATGCATATTTCTCAAGATGGTACTGGAGGAGTTCCACCAAAATGAAGGAGTAAGCCCAAAAAGAAAGACACAATACCAAAGCAAAAGGGACACCAACTGTGATGGTTAATTTTACGTGTCAACTTGGCTAGGCTATGGTGGTTAGTTTTTTGGTCAAACACCAGTATAGATGTTTCTGTGAAGGTATTTTTTAAGATATGAGTAACATTTAGATCAGTAGACTTTGAGCAAAGCAGATTAACTTTCATAATGTGGGTAAGCCTCATTTAATCAGTTGAAAGTATTAAAAGAAAAGATTGAGGTCCTCAGAAGAAGGCATGCTTCCTCCAGAATACCTTGGGACTCAATACTGCAAGATCAGCTCTTTTCTGGGTCTCCAGCCTCTTGGCCTGCTCTACAGATTTCAGATTTGTCAAGCACCTCTATTGCATAATCCAATTCCCTAAAATAAATCTCTCTCCCTTGGCCTCTCTTTCTATACATTGTATAAGTTCAATTTCTCTTGAGAACCCTAACTAAGGCATCAGCTCAGCATAAAGGCAAAGAGAATTCTTAGGATGACAGCAAAGGGATGTCCCAGAGGATGTAACCAAGCAGGACCCTATGGGGCCTTCCCAGGACAGACCCCCCTCCATGTCCTCCACATGCCTCTTGTTTGTAGAAAAACTTTAGCTTCCTAGGCCTTTGCTGAGTTCCAAAGACTAAATTTAATCAGAGAAGTGAGAAAATGTAGAAACAAAGGAAAACAGTCAAGCAATACAAAATAATAATAGTTTAGCCATTAAATAAATTCAAGGGATTTTAGTTCCTCTTCAAGTGCTATAGATGGTATTCCAAGCCATATCCTTTGCACTGCTTTGCAGATACTGAAACCCGCACCAGGTGGAAGAAGTTAAGTGCATGCTGATTGCAAGCACATAGACCCCAGACTGGTTGGAACCAGAAGGTTGATGATGTTGATTCCCGATTACCTCACCGCCAACCAATCAGAAGAATGTCCCTGAGCTGATCATGCACCCTGCAACACTTTCCCTCATCCCAGAAAGTCATTGGGGCATTTGGGACTTTTGAGCATTAGCTGCTTGTACTCCTTGCTTGGTGTCCTGCAATAAATGCTGCAATTTCCTTCACCACAACCAAGTGTCAGGAGATAGGCTTTAAGGCATGTGGGTGAGTGGACACAAGTTAGGTTTGGTAACAATGACAGGTATGCAGGGCAGCCAGTCCAGAGAGAAGGAGAATGAATGTCTCCTAAAAGAATACTGCCGATGAAGAAAAGAGAAATTGATAGCTACTATGATGTGATTGACACAGGAGAGCTAAACCTCTACCCTAAAATAGAAAGTCAGTGGATAATATCTGAGGTTAATGAATTAAAATATATTAGTCTGTGTATATCATTTAGAAATATGGCCATGTGTAAATGCCAGAAAAATTACCTAAAATGGTTGAAAAGGAATGGGGACTGAGAGCTGTGGAGAGTGGTGGGGCAGGAAATGGGAACATTTTATTATAAGACTTTAAGACAATTTGACTTTTAAACTATGTGACTTTATTATTTTAACTCTCTCATTTTGTCCCATCTTACCCTTCCCCCTCCCCATATCCTCAAGTCCATTCTCTATTAGGTCTGTGTCTTTTTCCCGTCTTGCCCCTAGGTTCTTCATGACCATGTTTTTTGTTTGGTTTTTAGATTCCGTATATATGTGTTAGCGTATGGTATTTGTTTTTCTCTTTCTGACTTACTTCACTCTGTATGACAGACTCTAGGTCCATCCACCTCACTACAAACAACTCAATTTTGTTTCTTTTTATGGCTGAGTAATATTCCATTGTATATATGTGCCACATCTTCTTTATCCATTCATATGTTGTTGGACACTTAGGTTGCTTCCATGTCCTGGCTATTGTAAATAGAGCTGCAATGAACATTGTAGTATATGACTGTTTTTGAATTATGGTTTTCTCAGGGTATATGCCCAGTAGTGGGATTGCTGGGTCGTATGGTAGTTCTACTTTTGGTTTTTTTAAGGAACCTCCATCTGTTCTCCATAGTGGCTAAAGATTCTGCTAAGGAATTCTGCTAAGTTTGTTTCATTCTATTGGGCTATTAGCACAATGGAATGCCATGTTGTCTTTAAAAGTGACAATCAGGGCTTCCCTGGTGGTGCAGTGGTTGAGAGTCTGCCTGCTGATGCAGGGGACACGGGTTCGTGCCCCGGTCCGTGAAGATCCCACATGCATGGGGCAGGAAATGGGAACATTTTATTATAAGACTTTAAGACAATTTGACTTTTAAACTATGTGACTTTATTATTTTGAGTAAAAATTTATAATATTTTAAAAAATGGGAGGCTTCAGATTTTGCTAAAGATTCTTTTTTTTTTTTAAACATAGGTCTTTGAAAATTTATTGTGGTTCAAATTCTAATAAGTAGGCTTATTGTACATGTATTCTTTTTTTTTAACATCTTTATTGGAGTATAACTGCTTTACAATGGTGTGTTAGTTTCTGCTTTATAAAGAGAGGCCCGCGTACGGCAAAAAAAGAAAAAGTGACAATCACATGGACTAGATAAAAATACGTGGAGATATTTATAAAATAAAGTTAAAAAAATAGAAAAAGTTGAAAAGTAAGCACAGATTAATTTATAAACTTTGAAGGCAGCACCAAAAATCATATACATGATACACACATATCATATGTATACATGATACTGTATAACTATGTACATATATGGTTTCTATATACACACACATACAAACATACACACAGTTATAATTAAAATAAGAAATAATGCCTAACATTAGGAGAATGATTTTTAAGGTTTTGGGTCATTAATAAAACGGTACATTATATGGCCATTAAAAGTAAAACACAGGAAGACTGTAAAACATGATGTAATGCAAACATGTACATGTAATGCAACATGTTCATTATCACATGAAAAATGTAGAATATATGGAGGTTATGATGGCAACTATTAAAGATATTCGTGTGTGTAAGGACTCAGAAGTAATTTTACAAATGAAGTAGTGTTAGAAATAAACAGAATACATTGAAGGAGAACAATAGATATAGTGTGTGTAAAACAGGGGCTGTAAAGAAGGCAATATTTGGGATGAGGGAGTTGGAAATAGGAAAGACATGGACAAGATTGGAAGAGGTATTTGTGTTTGCTTATGTATGTGATTTTTGTTTAAGTTGGGAGATGTTTAAGTTGGTATCCATGATGGGGAAGGGACCGAGGAACTATAGAGACAAACAATGTGAAAGATCAAAGATGGGGGGGGCGGGAGGAGGAGGAGGGAAGGAGAGAGGGGATGGTGCTGGTGTGAGGAGGCTGGAAGCAGGGATTCAGAGCATAGAGGGAGAGGTCAGCACTGGCCAAGGAAAGGAACATACTATACAGCGGGAATAATACTAGGGGGTCACGGATGCTGCATTTCATTGAATACAACAACTGTGATTTCGATATCATAGTCCTCATTTCATGAATGAAAACCTGAGGCTTGAGGAGGTCAAATAATTTTCTTTAATCATCTGTGTACCTGTACTCCATGGAGCTGAGATAACGGCCTGTACTTATTTGCCTTTGGGCTTCTCACCATGTGACCCTTCGAGACAGTGGGAAGGATGTTGACAAGTGTGTAAGTGAGAAGATGAGGGGTTGAAGAAGTTTGGAAAGATTAAATGTAAACATGATAACCCTTTTTGTGCAACTGTCTTCCACTGCTAGAGTGCCTGGGAACTATATTTTCTGGATTCCATTCATAACATAGTGTTTGGCATAACAAAGTACTTAACTTTGACATTTCTTTTTTCTGCTGTCAGGGCATTCCTTTTTGTTCATCAGTTTGCAATCTTTCTAAATGTATTAGGTTACTTAAACGACTGTATCATGTTTTGGTGAGTGGATGATAAGGCTTCTTCCTCAGAATTACATAAGGGCCAAGGATGCTAGAATTCAAATGCAGGGTTGCTGCTTTCTTTACTGTAAAATTGCTTCTGCAGAGCAGATGTGCAAAGCAAGCAAACAAGGAAGAACCACTTAAATTGAAGTGTTATGATTGCATCCAACAATGTTTATGGATTCCTGTGGACACCCGCCATGCTCTGAAGGGTCTTGTCATGCCACCAGGGTCTTGTCAGTGCTGTCAGACACTCTGTCCAGCTGCGTAAGTGTGCCTATTGGCCTGTGTTCCTTGGACCTTGTGAAATAGGGGAGGTCAGTGCAGGATTCTGGGAAATCAGTTTCTCAGCGAGCCTCTTGAATATGTCATTAAGTATGTTTGGGGTCAAAGACAAAGATTGTCTACTAGTGGAAAGCCTAAGGGTCAATACAGTCCATCTGAGCCTGACTCTTCGTAAAGGAGGAGAGGTGGGGACATGTATGTGCCTTTGGAACTTGGACAGCCATCCCCTCTCAGCCCCAGGAGATCTTAACTCAGTGGGTCCACTTCTCCTCAAGCTGCTGCCACACTGTGGACTCCCTCCCCACCTGGCTGGAGAGGGAGCTGAGAAGATGCTAAAACCTTTGTCAAAGGGCTTTGACAGTACTGGGAAGGGGAATCAGGACCAACACCGCGAGATGTGATGAGTCCGAGGGTGAGAGGGGAGTCTGTAGAGTGGCAGATTCTCTGTCCACCAGGGTCCTGCCTGGTTTCAGTGGCCGGTGGAGATGTAAACATTGGTTTGCATTCTGGTTGTCTACTGCTACAAAATAAATCACCCCAAAATGTCATGACTTAAAACGATAATTTATTATTATTACTCATGGTTCTGTGGGTCAACTGGGGCTCAGCTGGGCACCTCTCATGTGGGGTCTCTCATATGGTTGCAGCAAGATATCAGTTAGGGGCTGCAGTGATCCAAAGGGTCAATCCAAGATGGCCTGCTCACATGGCTGGTGGTTGGTGCTGGCTGTCATCTGGGAGCTCAGGTGGAGTTTTTAACCGAAACATATACGTGTGTCCTCCTCATGTGACTTGGCCTTCTTACAGCTTGGTGAATCAGTTCCCAAAAGAAGTGGCCTAAGAATGAGCATTACCAAGGGACCCTTCTTATGTCCGATCGTCGGCAGTCTCACAGTGTCACTTCCGCTTCTCTCTGTTGGTCAAGGGAAGTCACTAAGGCCAACTTAGATCTGAAGGAAGAGAATTAGACTGTACTTTTTGATGCCAGGGAAAGCATGCTTATACAGTGGCCAGGGAAAACATGCTTATACAGTGAGGTAAGGAGTTGATGGAGGCCATATTTCAGGAATCTATCACAGCCTGGGTAGATTTCAGCTATGGCATGACAGTGGTGGGCCTGGAATATATGTGATAAAGTGAAACAAATAGTTATTAAATGCATCAACATTCTGGATCAACACCTCTGCATGCATTATTACATTTAATCTTTTCAGCAACCCTCTGAAGGAGGTGACAGATTGATTTTTTTCAGCTCCAATTCTTCACTGTTCCCTTGGTCCATGCTCTTTGCCTTGTCACTTTTTAAAGCCTCTCACATGGGAAGTATAAAAGGAGATTCCTTTCCTGTACCTCCTTGACTTTTAGCTTGGCCACATGACTTACTTTGGTCCACGGGGTGACAGGAGTTGTGATGCAAACAGGGGTTTGCAATGTGCTTATATGGTTGGTTGGCCATGCCCTGTGGCACTTTTGCCCTCACCATGAGAAACGTTTCTCCCAGGGTGGTGCTGCCTCTTCCACCAGGTGTCCAGAATGAGACACGTGGAACAGATCAGAGCCAGCTGGATTAATAACTTGAAGCAGAGATGTTCAGCCAAGCCCAAACTAGGACACCCTAGCTAGCTGAACACAGAGGGGTGAAAAAGAAATGCTTATTATTGAATCCTACTGACATTCTGTGGTTGTCTGCAATAGTTGACTATTACAGTAGGCATTATTAACCCCATTTTTTTTTTCCTTGGGTCCCTGAGAAGTTAATTAACTTACTTAAGGACCAGTTTTTGAATTGAGCTCTGCTCAATCCAGCACCCCACACCATTTGCTACATTGGTATTATAGGAGATGGGTTAAGACAAGTGTGACCACGTTCCTGCACTGCTGTGATGGGCATGAGGTAGGGAGTTGGAGGAAGCTAGTTTCTAAGGATCTAAGTGGGAAGACTCCTCCCTGTATTGCTTCCCCATCAAGTTCTTAGAGATTGCTGAGAATTTTGATCTCGGGGTGTGTGTGAGTTTGGAGTGGGGTGTTGCCGTGCCTAGTCTCACTGTTTACTTAGCAATTTCCACTGAAGAGATGAACAACCGTGGAGGGAGGGCCCATCTACAGAGCTCAAGCATGAAAAACAGCATTGTTGATTTGACTGCCTTGTGTGTTTACCTAAAGGGCTCACAAGGCCCTGGGAGGATGTTGATCTTAGAGAGATGAACTCTGTACCATGCACGTGTGTGTGTGTGTGTGTGTGCGTGCTTGTATGAGGGGTACTGGGACTCTGTACCCCAAAGCTCTACCATTTGATACCCTTCACAATGAGAACAAACAGAGGACTTGGCATTCATCTAAGACTGAGCTTTGATATTTACGCAGATTAATGCTCTCTCTTCCATATCCCATGCTTGCTTTT
Source organism: Neophocaena asiaeorientalis asiaeorientalis (assembly GCF_003031525.2). Taxonomy (NCBI): domain Eukaryota; kingdom Metazoa; phylum Chordata; class Mammalia; order Artiodactyla; family Phocoenidae; genus Neophocaena; species Neophocaena asiaeorientalis. The sequence continues at coordinate 628,983 of NW_020172477.1, forward strand.
TCAGTGAACGATATTATGTGAATAAATGTGCAAGAGAAAAAACTGGACTCACATGCAAACTGGAGACCCAGTCCTGGTCCTTCAGCATTTACTAGCTATGTGGTTCTGATTGAATCCTTCACCTTGCTAAGGCTCAGTTTCCACGTGGGCATCACGCTGCCTGCCCTAACTACCTCACACCAAGGGGCCAAATGAGAGCCTGGATGGAGAAAAACACACCTTCATCAAACAGGTGATAGATGAACAAATCCACATATTTCTGGAATAAAAGTTCTTAATGCATATTGTTAATACATATCAACCCGGAAAGATGATTTTCAATTTTCTTATTTTTGCATTTGTAAAAATATGCATGTGAGGGCTGCCTCTCTCATTATGTGGCTTCAGTCTGTCCAGGTCAATGCTGGTATGGCCACTGTCCCCTGAAGCCAGGCAAGACCTACAGAGACATCAGCAGCTTAACAATCGTCTCTCCCATCCCTCAGCTCCAGTCACCACAGCCCTGTCACAGGTGCTAGTGCCTTCGGCCACTTGCTAGACCCTCAAAGCCCCTTGACAAGGTCCTGGTGGGGTCTGACATTAACTCAGCTTCCTCTCCAGCCCCTGGTCCAAGGTGGCATTTAAAGTCTGTATATTAACTCCCATCTCTTCCATATTCCTTTTGAACTGAACTAATAACACAAAAGAGAGTAAAAATTTGTTTTAGCAGTAGAAAAGATGGAAGGATGCCATCGAAAGGCCAGAAGCTGCCAAGTTTTTGTTACCTACACTGTGATAAAGCACCAGACTGAGGGAAGTGCCAAGCAGCTCATGATTCAAGAAAGGGAAAGAAAACATTGTGGGAACAGCTCACTAACGGGACAAAGGGCAAAGTCCCCACAAAGGGCTGGAAGTGAAGGGGGGTTGAGGGGCCCTTAGATGCCCTCAAATCTCCAACGTACAAATGACTCGGCCCCAGAGCAGCTGACTGCCACCAGAACCCTAGTTTCCATTTCACTCAGATGGCCTGGGAAAGACATTTCAACAACAGATTTGAAATGAGAACTGCCATTCCAGGCAGGGAAGGCGCCAGTGCCCAGGCTAACTTCAGCAGCACCACCAAAGCCTGGGAAAGAAAGCATTTGACACAGTGGACTTTCCCAGTACTGAGGCCACCTCTGGTTAGAGGTGCAAATACTGCCGCATTCGGAATGGCAGAGGGTGGAGTGGAGGGCAGTTTCCATGAGCAAAACTTGACTGCCAGCAGCTTCAGGGTTTTCAAGAGTAAAGGGCATACAGAGTGTGGTGGGCTTCCACACTCGTTCCAACCAAGTAAAGCATGATAAGAAAATCGGTGTCAATTGCTTCAGTGGTCCCCTAACTAGAGAATCCTATTAAGTAGAAGACCCAGCTAACTTTGGACTAAAACCTTGTGCCCAGCTGGAACATCTCAAACATTCTAAGCCTCGGTTTTGGGGCTCTCTCCTTACTCTTCACAGGTAACACGTAACAAGCAAAGTAAAAGATTTGAAGAAAACTGTAGGAGAATATTAGTTGTCAAAATTAATTGTGTGTATGGGGCCCACACTGAAGTCACTCGGAGGGTTGCTCTGTTAATCTTATTCAGCTGACTTTACAGCATGTGCCATGAGGTCTTGTCAGGTGTCCTCTGTGAGTCTTTACAGTTTTCTAAGTTTAGATACTACCCTGCTTTACATATAGTGATATTTACTTTGTACTTATTTTTAGTTGGCTCCAAAATTTTCAGGAATGCATGCAAATTGAGGGAAAACAATGCTTTCTTTGTTTAGAACTCTATCAGGAATTGTTTGCCTTTTTTTTTTTTTGCAGTACGCGGGCCTCTTACAGCTGTGGCCTCTCCTGTTGCGGAGCACAGGCTGCGGACGCGCAGGCTCAGCGGCCATGGCTCACGAGCCCAGCCGCTCCGCGGCATGTGGGATCTTCCCAGATGGGGGAACGAACCTGCGTCCCCTGCATCGGCAGGCGGTCTCTCAACCACTGCGCCACCAGGGAAGCCCTGTTTGCCTTTTTAACAAAACAATTTCAGCAGTGCAACACAGTTTATGGTATTTAAACCATTGAGAGCAGATACTTATGTGAGTTTTCATGTCATGATTCTACATGTAGGTGCAAACATCTAAATATTGAACTTTTTCATATTCTATTTTTGTGTATTTGATCTGTCAAAAACTGATGGGTATGGTAAGGTCTTTCTCCCCGTTTTGTAGCTTTGCTACTTTCTTTTAGCAATTCCAACAGGCTTTTTTTTTTCCTTTTTTGGTTTTATATACTTTGGATTATGTAATTTGGTATATAAAGTTCATGACTATTAGGTCTTCCATGCGGATTACATGTTTTATCATCGCAAATGTCTTCCTATTATTTTATTTACGGATTTTGCCATAAATTGTACTTTTGGGTAATAATATCACCACCCTACTTTATTATTTATTTTAAATGTACCTACACATCCTTGCCAATTTCTTTATTTCTCACGTATCAGCATTCTTTGTTTTATCAATAGTTTTATCTTGTCTAATCTGGATTTTTAAACAAACTCTGAGTCTTTATCTTTTAATAAAATAGTACGATATGGTCACTTAAAAAAACTTCTAATTTTGAAATAATTTTAGATTTAAAAATGAGTTGTAATGACAGTACAAAGAGTTCCTATACACCCTTCACCTAGCTTCCTCTAGTAAGAATGTGTACCTTACATAACCATGGCACAATGATTAAAGCTGTGAAATTAATGTTAAGACAATGTCGAATAATGTTAAGAAACTAACATTGTCACAGTATTATTAACTAACCTACAGATTTTATTTGGACTTTACCAGTGTTTTTCATTAATGTCCCCTTTTTCACTCCAGGATCCAATCCAGGACATCACATGGCATCTAGTCATCTCCTTAGTCTCCTCCATCTGTGACAGTTTCTCAGTCTCCTGGTAGTAGGTTGGATTGAGTCTTCCAGAAAGATCTGTCCACGCCCTAACCCCTGGTACCTGTGAATGTGACCTAAGGTGGAAATAAGGTCTTTGCAGATTTAAGTTAAGAATCTCAGGATAAGATCATTTAGGGTGGACCCTAAATCCAATGATTGGTGTCCTGATAAGAGAAAGGAGAGAAAGATTTGAGACATGTAAGGAAGAGAACCATATGAAGATGGGGAAGAGATTGGAGTTAGGCTGCCACAAGACAAGGAACACCAGGAGCCACCAGAAGCTGGAAGAAGCAAAGAAAGATTCTTCCCACAGCTTTTGGAAGGAGCACAACTCTGCTGACACATTCAGACTTTTGGCCTCAAAATTATAATAGAGTAAATATCTGCTATTTTAAGGTACTAGGTATGTGACAATTTGTTAGAGCAGTTCTGAGAAACTAATACAAGGACCTTGACATTTTTGAAGAGTACTGTCAGATGTTTTGTAAAATGCTCATTAGTTTGGGTTTATCTGATGTTTTCTCATGATTATACTGGGGTTATAGATTTGGGGGAAGAATACCAGAGAAGTGAAGGGCACATCATATCAGAGGGTACATGATATCAACATGACGTAGTACTGGTGATGTTCACCCTGATCACAAAGTGGTGTCTGTCAAGTTTCTCCATTGTAAATTTACTACTTTTCCCTTTCCACACTTTATTTATTAGAAACAAGTCACTGAATCAATGCACAGTCAAGGGGAAGGAATTAAGTTCTACCTCTGTAACTTTATTTTTTAAATTATTTATTTATTTATTTTGGCATGTGGGATCTTCGTTGCAGCATGCGGACTTCTTAGTTGTGGCATGCGGACCCTTAGTTGCAGTATGCATGCGGGATCTAGTTCCCTGACCAGAGATCGAACCCCGGGCCCCTTGCATTGGGAGCGCGGAGTCTTACGCGCTGGACCACCTCTGCTTTGAATCTTGGAGCTGACACACATTTTTAAAAAATATCCCTGAGATGTTTTTTAAAAATTGATGATAATCTAGGCTTAAAAAATCTCTATACCACTACTTAAGCCTAATATATTAATGTAACATTCTATGAGAAAGTAATTATGTAAATACAAGCAAGGTATAATTTTCTTACTTATTAAGTCTCCAGAAAAATATCTACACCAAGAGAAAAAATGCTTTCAGATATATATATATATATATATATTCCTTTGTTTCCATTTTTCTCACATCCTGTGAAAGGGCCATTGGCTATTTCTTTTGAAAAATACAAAATGGTAAAATTTTAGATTATTGTATTATGCTTCATTAAACAGATATAAGGGAACACTAAAAAAAAAAAAAACTCTACAAATTCCAGTTAGTATAAATTTCACAGGCCACATTTATTAACCAAAATGGAATAAAATTATAAATTAATAATAAAAGAACAAATAGCATCAAAACACTGAGAAATTCAAAATACTGTCCTACAATATTTTTGTCATGGAAGAAATAAAAATATGAAATTATTGGCTATTTAACTAAATAATAGTAATGTCAATAATACATGTAAAAAATGAAAGAATGAAGTTGAGTCAGTTATACACAGGAAGAAATTAAGAAATTAGTAAATGTATTATTTAACAATGAAAAGAATGATAAAGATAAATTAAGTAATGAACTCAATAAACTCGAAAAGAATAGCAAAATAAACTTAAGGAGAGTAAGAATGAATAAATGATATTAAATGAATTGATGTATTGTAAAAGAGAATTGATAGGCAAATTCTAGAGCTTCTTCTTTGGTTTGGAGCAGAGTCCACTGTTAAGATGATACACACTTGGTTACAAAAGTCACCTGGATGAACCATTGCAACTTTGGCAGGAATCTGTACCAGGAGCCCTTTTTAAAGCAGGAGGTTCAGCCTTAGCCCTATGTCAGACAATTACAACTTTTAGGAGGGGAACCTCTTTCAAGCATCTAGATTTTAGCATTAGAACCAGACCTCCTGTTTGGGGCAGTGATAGCTGTAACTCAGTAAGTTCTGGTAGCTACTGAGGAGTCTTCCAGACTCACTGAGACATGTCTGGGTTCTGGTTCCATGCAGAAGCAAGAGTAACCAGGAGGCTTCTTTAGACATTAGTACACTCCTGGGATGGTGGAGATGCAGCAGGGCAAAAGCCCTGTGGAGATAGACTGGAATTTTGCTGATCTTGGCAGATGGGTTTTGAGTGTCTTACTTTCAGATATGACCGGGGAGCCATTACTTGCACCTTAGCTATAAAGCAGGACACTCCAATTAGGTAAGAACAATTCATTAGAAGCTGAAGCCCATTTCTAATTAAGTTCAATGTTTTATTTTATATTGTAAAACAGACCTTATAATAATGCTGAAATCATAGAAGCATTTTCTTATCTGACCAAGGTTTTATCTTTCTACTTCATTTAAAATAATACTTTCTAAATATAAAAGTTTAAAGATTATTAATTTCTTTCTCTTTTTCTGAGTTAAGGCAATCCAACAAGTACTAGATAAATTAGACAAAAATAAATGCTCCACTATATCTTTGACACACTGATTGTTGGCATGCTGTTTAATGGTGAATAAAATGGAGGTATAAATTGAGTCTGTTTGCTATCACCTTTATATTTTACATTACTCTAAATGTTGCAACCAATACAATTAAGCAAAGGAAGGAAGGAAGAAAGGAAGGGAGGGAGGGAGGGAGGGAGAGAGAGAGAAAGGAAGGAAGGAAGAAAGAAGGAAAGAAAGAGAGAGAAAGAAAATAGATATTGTAGTAAAGGAAGAAACATAATCAAATTTGTAAACATTATTATGTCCGCAAAACTGCCTTCACTTCAGAAACCAGCTACAAGGTCCCGAGTGTCCAGGTCACCCTCACCTCTGACCAGCTGGCTACAAATTCAGGGGTTCTCACTACCCTCTCAGGTTCAATAATTCACTAAAATGGCTCAGAACTCAGTTTTATTACAGCGATGGGATACAAATCAGGACCAGCCACAGAGAGATGCATAGGGCAAGGTCTGGGAGGGTCCCAATCATGAAGCTTCCTTTGCCCTCTCTCCGTAGAGTCAGGGTCGTCACCCTCCTGACAAACTGATATGGAGTGTTGCCAACCAGGGAAGCTCACCCAAACTTTGGTGTCCTATTTTTTATTGGGGCTTCATTAGGTAAGCACTATTGACTGAATCATTGGCCATGTGACTCACTCTCCAGCCTTCTTCCCTCCCCTGAGGTCAGGCTGATATGAAGCTCAAAGTCCCAACCTTCTAATCACATGGTTGGTCTTTCTGGCATGATGGGCTCCCACCTAGAGTCATCTCATTAGCATAAACCACCAGGTGTGGTGTAAGGGACCACTGTGAATAAAAAAGACATTTCTCTCACCTGGGAAATTACAAGGATTTAGAGACTACCTCCCAGGAATCTGGGGGAGAGGCCAGCCATGTTCTTTATTACACACTTGCCTGTCTAATATAAAGTAGCAACCCCTTCCAAACCTCAGCCTTCCACTGGTGGTTCTCCTTCTTCCCTCATGTTATTCTGTTCCTTCCTTAACAGTTATCATTATTCATATTGTGTATCTATTTATTATTATCTTATTGTTTTTTTCCACCACTGGAATGTAAACTTCATGAACAGAGGCACTTTAGTTGCTTTTTGGCTTTCTTTTTCTCCAGTTCCTGGAAAACTCTGTTACATAGGAGGTGCTTAACGAGACGTGTTAAACAAGTAAGTAAATAAATAAATATTCAATCAATTAAAAAAACAGCATAAATACAGAGTTGCAAATGGGACGTGCTATTGATGATGATCTTAGTTAAGGGAACTGAGCTATGACTTTTGTTTTCTGATTTGGATCCTGTGGGTCAAGATAATACTAGGAAAGAGCATGGGTAAAACAGATCCAACCTAATCAGAATATCTGATGAGGAGTGATTTAAATGTAAAGTTTGGAATAATTTCTCTTTCGCTTGAATTTAGTTGTACTTCCCAATATTCTTGTTTGGTTATTTCTAACCTTTGAATATTTGGGAAGTATAAAACTCAGTTAAGAGACATAGGTGTCTATCAATATGAAAATACCTTGGAAAAATTGACTTGCGTTTAAAATTTATTAGTGGATGTTCTGGAAGGATTCAACCACTGAAGATTTGGTTTAAACCATGTAGTTATGTCAGAAGAGCAACTGGGAGGACACCAAAAAGATGTAAGAATGGGCAAGAGCTTATCTAAAATATTTCTTGTTAACGTTTCCCTCTAAGAGTCAGGCTTGTAACAGGATATTGTCTGCTCCTCTCTGGTGCCTCTTGGGGTTATGAAGTCGCTAGAACTTTGGGTGACCCTGCAAGCCAGCTCTTCGTGCTGTCTGTACTTCTTCCTGACTCCGATGGACCGAGGTGCTAGGGCGAGCCTTGGTTAGTTGTGAGTTACTCAGGTTATCCACAAGGCCAAATAAAACTGCCAATGGGAAGCTGCACAGCCGGCTTCCAAGCAGTGATTTAGAGTCTTGTGGAGAGCAGGGCTTGGCACTGGCACAGCCCAGGAACAGCGGCTTCTCTCTGCAGACCTCTCGGCATTCTGGTGCTGAATGCAGTCATTTTCACTTATACCACTCTTCTGGGGACTTGGGTCAAAGGCTGAATGTTTGGAATCACCAGCCTCAGAGCTGAGCAAGAAATGAGAGGCCTCTGTCTTATGTTGGAATGAAAGAGCAGTTTCTTTCCATCCACATAGCTCTACTCTCTTACTGTCTTAGTAACATTATCTTACTTATTGTGCTTTTAACTTTAAAGAACTGTAATTAAGCATTGAGCAAGGGCAAAAGACTGTTTTAAAATACATGTAAACTGTAAAGAATAATGATACAACACACACCCATGGACTCTCCACCCCTCAATCTAGTTGGAAAGAGAGCGAGAGTGTTACCACTACCTTGGAAGTCATCCATTTGCCCCTCCAGGAACCCTCTCTCCCTCTTGGGGCTGTACAGTTATACCAAGTTTTGTGTTATCATTCCTTTGCTTTGACTCATGGTTTTACCACATTTGCATGTATTTCTAAAATATGTGTTGTTTAGTTTTGCCTGCTTGTGAACTTTATATAAATATGATATAGTTTCCTCTGCAACTTGCTTTTTGGACTCACCATTATTTTTTGGAGTCATTCATGTTGCTGTGTGTGGCTGTGATTAATTTTTATTTTTGTAATGTTTAGTATGCTGCTAAATAAACATATCCAGATTTATTTATCTCTTCTATTGTTGGCAAACATTTGGATTGTTCCTAGTTTTTTTTGGTGTTCCAAACGCTGCGACTATGAACATTCTTGTGCCTGTTTCTGGGTTCCCATGAGCAAGAATTTCTCTAGGATATATACCTAAGAGTGGAATTGTTGGGTCATAAGATAGTCACATCATCAGCTTGTTAGACAAGGCTGAATTGTTTTCCATAGCAGTTGTATCAATTCATTCTTGCCCGGGCTATGTTCTTCTTACTCTATGTCCCCTGCAACCCCTCATATTAGACTTTTCCACTTGCCAGTAGGTGGGCATGAAATGTCTCTCATTATGGTTAAGTTTGCATTTTCCTTCTTATGAAGGAAGTTAAGATATCTGTATCTAGATTTGCCATTCTAATTCTTCTTCTATTAGAAACCTATTCATGTCCAGTTTTCTATCAGTTATTTATCTTTTTGATATGTAGGAGTTCTTTATGTAATTTTATACTAATCCTTTATCCAGTTTATGTGTTGCAAATATCTCTGTTAATTTGTGGCTTGCCTTCTCACTCTATTTTTGGTGTCTTTGGATAAGCAGACACTCTTTTTTTTTTTTTTTTTTTTTTTTTTTTGGGTATCCCATTGCGGAGCACAGGCTCTGGACGCGCAGGCTCAGCGGCCATGGCTCACGGGCCCAGCTGCTCCGCGGCATGTGGGATCTTCCCGGACCGGGGCACGAACCCGTGTCCCCTGCATCGGCAGGCGGACTCTCAACCACTGCGCCACCAGGAAAGCCCAAGCAGACACTCTTATTTTTAATGTAGAGAAAATTTCGGTATTTTACTTTATAGCTAGGGCTTTTTTTCTTCAAAGTGTAGCAAATCCTTTCCTCGCTCAGTAGTCATGAAGTTATTCTATATTCTAAAGTCTTCCAAGGCTTTTTATTTTGCCTTTCATAATCAGGCTTGAAATTTATTTTTTTAATATAGTGTGAAGTAGGGTCGTGGTTTCATTTTTCTGTTTCTTTTTATGCCATATGGCTATCTAACTGTTTTAACGCCACTTATTTAAAAAACCTCATCTTTTTTCCACAAACCTGGAATGCAACCTACATGTTATTTCATTTGTCTGTGGATCTGTGGATTTGTGGGCTTTCTATTTTGTTGCATTGATGTATTTGCATATCCCAGTACTTATATCACATTGTCTTGATTACTATGTCTTTATAATAATTTTGATAGATCAAGCTCTTTCATTTTGTTGTTCTGCATCAATAACTTGGTTTTCCTGGCCCTTCAGGAAGCATTTAAGATTTTACTCTACTTGAAATCGAAAAAGTTAGCCCACCATGGTTTCATGGATGATGATATTAGACATGAAACTCCTGAGTAAGAGGCAGGGGGCTTGCCCCTTGTCCACAAGTCCCATAGGGGTGATGCATATGGACTGAGATAGATGCTTGCACACACAGTGGGTTGCAGTATAGAGAGGACTCTGAGCTTAGGGAACTAGAATCTTTTATAGTAGGCAGTGAGCATGCCTGCTTTTTGCTCTAAAGAACTATTTTTACCTTCCCAGGCTGTTTGCTATACAAACATCCATGCGAAAATAGTTGAGAAAAAAGGGCCGTCCGTGCCTCTACTTACAAAATGTATAGAAACATCAAGGACCCTTGGAGAATTGTCTCACAACTGGCCCTTTGATCTTCGATGTACATCACATGCTAAATTAAGCTTGTCATGTATCACACACACATGCATACACATGACCTATTGGGAATTTGTTTTGAATTGCACTGAATCTATAGATTGAGGGAGAGCTGACTTTCTTATAATCCTGAATTCCTAATTTATGACCATGGTTTATCTGCATTTATTCAGTCTACCTTAATGTGTCTCAATAAAGTTTCCATAGAAGTCTAGCAGATCTTTTGTTTAATTTATTACTTCGTGAGATTGTATCCTATCTTGCCTCAAACTCCTGCAACGTCTCTCTATTTTATAAAATTCTAACACTGGCCTGCAAGGCTCTTCATGATCTGGTTCCCCATTACCTCTTTGCCTTCATCTCCTTCTATTCCCCATTCTGCTTGTTCTGCTTCAGCCACGTTGACGTCCTTGCTGTACTTTTAATATGCCAGGCACTCTTCTGCCTTAGGCCTTAGCACTGGCAATTTTCCTTTGCCCATAATGCTTTTCTCCCAGAAATATTGGCATGGCTGACTATCTCCTTCAGTCTTTGTTCACGTTACCTCTTCAACAATGCCTATCCTTATTAAAAATTACAAACTGCCTCGTATCTCCTGGCATTCTTGATTCCTCTTACCCTGCTCTGTAGTTTTCCCTTAGCATTTCTCATTGCGGTACGCGGGCCTCTCACTGTTGCGGCCTCACCCGTTGCGGAGCACAGGCTCCGGACGCGCAGGCCCAGCGGCCATGGCTCACGGGCCCAGCTGCTCCGCGGCACGTGGGATCTTCCCGGACCGGGGCACGAACCCGTGTCCCCTGCATCGGCAGGCGGACTCTCAACCACTGCGCCACCTGGGAAGCCCAGCATTTCTCATTTTATATCCTATTAATTAATAGTAAACAATACTATCCTACCAAATATCCTATTTATTTACATACTTGTCTGTTTGTTGAATGTATTTGTCATTTATTTTTGCCTCCTGTAACTAATATTTTAGCTGCATGAAGCAAGGATCTTTTCATTTTTATTTGCTGATGAGTTTCAAGTGTGTGCAATAGTGCTACGCATATAGCAGATACTTAAGAAATATTCTTAAATAAATTAAGCAATTTTTCCTAGGTATGTCATATCTTTTGCTGCTATTATGCACGTTATTTAAAAAACTAAAGTTTCTGTATGTTTGCTGCTGACATATTGAAATGCAATTCATATTTGATGGTTATTTTTGTATTCAGAAACTTTTCTAAATGCTCTGACTCCCATAACTTATCTACAGATTTGTATTTTTTACACAGAAAACCATGGCATCTGGACATAATGATAGTTTTTTCTTCTTTTCTTTCCTTCTAATCTTTATATTTAATATTTCTTTTTCTTACTTTACTTACTTTCAGCACAATATTTCTAGAAGTTGTGACAGCAGGCATCTTGTTTTGTTTCTTGTTTTAATGGAAATGCTTTCACTGTTTTACATGCTGCTTAGAGTCTGTTTAATGAAGTTTTAGGTGGTCTTAGTCTATTTAATGAAATTTCTTTTAATTCCAAATTTCCTAAGAATTGCGAATGAATATTCAACTCTATTAGGTAATTTTGCTACTGAGATACATCATAAGTTTTTTGTCTTTTGATCTTTTAATGTGGCAAACTACATTATTGATTTCCTAATATCAAACCAACTGGCATCGCTAGGAAAAATCCCACATAGTCACGCTGTATTATCTTTTCTACACTTTGCTCAATAGGTCTGCTATCGTTTTGTTGAGATGTTTTGCGTCTGTTTTTATGACAGAGATTGCCCTGTACTTTTCCTTTCTTATACCTGCCTAGTTTTGGAATCAAGCAAACAGTATTCTCATGAAATGAATTGGAGAGTACATCTCTCCCTGCTCCCATACATTTGAATAGTTTTATAAGATTAGAATAATCTATATTTTCAATGTTTGTAAAACCTCAACATAGAAACCATCTTGGCCTGGAATTTTCTTGTGTAAATAGAGCTGCAGTGAACATTGTGGTACATGACTATTTTTGAATTATGGTTTTCTCAGGGTATATGCCCAGTAGTGGGACTGCTGGGTCATATGGTAATTCTATTTTTAGTTTTTTAAGGAACCTCCATACTGTTCTCCATAGTGGCTGTATCAATTTACATTCCCACCAACAGTGCAAGAGGGTTCCCTTTTCTCCACACCCTCTCCCTCATTTAATGTTTGTATTTTTTTGATGATGGCCATTCTGACTGGTGTGAGGTGATACCTCATTGTAGTTTTGATTTGCATTTCTCTAATGATTAGTGATGTTGAGCATCCTTTCATGTGTTTGTTGGCAATCTGTATGTCTTCTTTGGAGAAATGTCTATTTAGGTCTTCTGCCCATTTTTGGATTGCGTTGTTCGTTTTTTTGATATTGAGCTGCATGAGCTGCTTGTATATTTTGGAGATTAATCCTTTGTCAGTTGCTTCATTTGCAAATATTTTCTCCCATTCTGAGGGTTGTCTTTTTGTCTTGTTTATGGTTTCCTTTGCTGTGCAAAAGCTTTTAAGTTTCATTAGGTCCCATTTGTTTATTTTTGTTTTTATTTCCACCTCTCTAGGAGGTGGGTCAAAAAGGATCTTGCTGTGATTTATGTCATAGAATGTTCTGCCTATGTTTTCCTCTAAGAGTTTTATAGTGTCTGGCCTTACATTTAGGTCTTTAATCCATTTTGAGTTTATTTTTGTGTATGGTGTTAGGGAGTGTTCTAATTTCATTCTTTTACATGTAGCTGTCCAGTTTTCACAGCAGCACTTATTGAAGAGGTTGTCTTTTCTCCATCATATATTCTTGCCTCCTTTATCAAAAATAAGGTGACCATATGTGTGTGGGTTTATCTCTGAGCTTTCTATCCTCTTCCATTGATCTATATTTCAGTTTTTTGTGCCAGTACCATACTGTCTTGATTACTGTAGCTTTGTAGTATAGTCTGAAGTCTGGGAGCCTGATTCCTCCAGCTCAGTTTTTCTTTCTCAAGATTGCTTTGACTACTCAGGGTCTTTTGTGAATTTAATTTCTTATCCTGAAATAGTGATGTGACAATTCTTCTAAGAAACATGGGATTCACTGCTTCCCAGAAGTCAGCTACATGACATTGTGTCCAGTTGGTGAGTCATGGTTTTCTTTCTTTCTCACTCATAAGAGGGCAGTACCTAAGATCTTGATCTTTGATGGGTTTTTGACAGGTTTCCACATCCCATGGCTTCAGGATGTTTTGGAAGTTCTACTATGCTGGTAGTACACTTCTTATGAACAGCAGTGGAATTGCCTCAGGATAAAGAAAATAATTTTTCCCAATAGGGACTGGTAAATATTGGCATTTTTCAAAATGCTGGGACTCAATGCGTTTAGCTTTGTTTGTTAGGGTTATTCAGGGATACCTTATATGAAGACATGGGAATGGATTAGATATCTATTATTTTATGCTATCCAGGATTTAAAAAAATATATATGGGAATAATTTTTTTAAATGAACTGTAGTTTCATACTGGAATACACAACATTAGGCACATCTGTTTTCTCTGAGATCATTCTCCTTCAGTGGAGACCCCAATGCTGTACATGTACCATGTGACTTCACTCCCCTGGCCATCAAAGAGTAGAGGTTGTGGGCTCTTGAACCATACAGGGTGAAGAAAAATTGGAATTTGGATTCAAAAGTATTAGACTTGACCTCGTGAGCTGGAAAGACACATAAACATGGGAGATGAGGCTCACGTTTTGGTTTGACCATCTTCTGCCATGAGTACAGTAAACGTCATCAAGATGGAAAGAAGAGGGAAGCTGAATTTAAGAGGAGCAGAGAAGAGCTAATATGTGGCTTCAGGGAGAGAGAAGGAGACTTGAGTCTTGGTGCCAGTATAGTTCCTGTTCTCAGTCATTTTGATACCAGCTGCTTTCTTGCCCTAAGAGTATTTTAGATATTCCAATATCCTTGTAATACACCTCCTCCCCTTTTCTGGCTCAAGCTACTTTGAGTGGATTTCTGCCCTCGCTGATTTAAAACGTTACTGTACACATCAATTATAGAGCTGTCTTCACGGTAGTTGGATGGTCTTGGAACTATTCCCAGAGCTGTGGTTAGTAGTATCTGAAGCAGCTAAAGGGGTTCTTTATAAGGGACACATCCTGAGTATAGGCTAATGGCTGGGTCTAATGCACCTTGACAACTTGCTGCCACCACATTGCCTTTTTTTCCAAATAGAAATCATAAAGAATTTTAGTGTAAATTGAACTCAGTGCTAAATAGGTTTATTGACACTTAAAGAAACCAGACAGGACTAGGAGAAAACATCTCAGAATGACATCATTAAAAACCATTAGAACCCATATTTTTCTGCGTAGAATATTCTGATGGCTAAGCCCACAGCAGCATTTTTTTTTTAGTTCTCCACTGTTTCTCCACAGAAGGAAATGTTCAGAATCCAGAATATATCAATATTGAAGCATTTTCCTATGTATAAAATCTGGCTTGGCTCTGATAAAAAGAAAAGAAGAAACCAATATCAATGCCTTTTCGAGGACCTGTTTTTTTAAGGGATTAGAGGCAAGGAATGTCACACAGTTTTCAAACTAGCTCTGCAGTAATTTCAAGATTTAGCTAGCTAGCTATCAAGATTAAATCATTCAATTCAGAGGTCTGGAAAGTTGCTGTTATGTTAGGTCCCCGTGTGAACTCTTTGTTTTTATGTAAATTATTCTTTGAATGCCCAGAATTAGTGATTGTTTGAGCTATAAAAAGCCAATAGAGTCTATTGGTGTTCTCCTTTCATTTAGTGATCCATGCATTTCTTTGAATATGTCTTGAGTTTACTCTAGATTCACCCTTGAAAGGAAATATTTCAGGGTGGTTAAAAACACAGAGTCCAGAGCTCAAATGCTTAGGATTGACCCAGGCAAGGGGTTTGTGACCTCTCTCTGTGCCTGTTTCCTCATCAGAAAGTGAGAATAACAATAAAACCTATCACATAAGATTGCGGTCAGGAGCAAATGAGTTAACACTTAAAGCACATAGAATAGCGCATGGCACAAAGCAAGCGCTACAGAAGTGTTAACCTTGATTACCATCTCTCGAGTAATTGGTGTCCTCTGTGGACAAGCCCGGAAAATAGTCTGACAATCCCACCAGCATTAACTTGGAGTGCACAGTAGAGAGGCTACTCACCTTGAATCTCTTCAGCCATGTATGTTGGTATCCCCTTACACATGGCAATGATGGATTTTCCAAACTGGTCCAGGTTGTTGACTTTGTCAGGGTTGACTGTGTATATCAGGCTCTTGGGAGATGGTTTCCCTAGTCCTTTACCCTGAAGCTGAGTGTACACAAGACAGGTGGAAAGGAGGAGAGAGAAGGCGTGCTAAGCCCAGTGGTTTGTTGGGTTGGGGGTTAGGTTCAAGGTTAACAAGGGGGTATTGCTTGGCTATAACTTTCCCATAATCAGAATGAAGAAGGATCAATTCCAGCCCTGTATATCTCAGAATTTTGTAGTGTCCCAAAGAATTTAGCTGGTTTGAAACCCCAGCTTTTCGTATAAACAGAAGTCTGAGGGTAAATTTATTCTGAAGGTTGAACCTCATTTGGTCATCTTATATTTCTTGGATTGATTTATATGATAATCAGTTTCTGAGAATGCAGTTTTCTCTACACTGTCAGCGAAAGTTACCCACTTATCAGTTACAGGGATATAAACTCAGGCTGACATTTTAAAGAAGGATAGATCCCCTCTCCCCACCTACCCCAACTAGGGTTGCCAGATAAAATACAGGACACCCAGTTAAATTTTAATTTCAGATAAATAACAGATCATTTGTAAGTATAAGTATGTCCCAAATATTGCATAGGACATACTTATGCTAAAAATTACCCATTGTTTATTTGAAATTCAAACTTTACTGGGTATTCTCTATTTTTATTTGCTACATTAAATAACCCTAACCAACTCTTTTTCTTTTTTTTTTTTTTAACTCGCAACCACTGCGCCACCAGGGAAGCCTCCTAACCAACTCTTGCAGAAAAAAGTCCTTGAAGTACTGAGGGCTCCCACTGGTGTGAGCAGAGCTTTGCTCGGCTAACAGTAAAGGTGAGGTGTTTTGATCGGCTTCTGTGGAGGCAGGTATGAGCCACAGCATTCGAGTGTGGTGGCAGCTCTCTCTCCTCAGGCAATTACCAATTCCTCTTTCCCTTTTTTTGCTCCACAGAACAATATACTGTGGTCAAGATTTCTAGCTGTGACCTTCTCATTATTTATTGGAAATCATAAGACTTCCCCGAGTAAAAATAAAAAGACTTTTATTTTTACCTTCTTTTCCTTGACCAGTGTATCAAGGGCTTGAAAAGAGGGCATGACTGCCTTGTTCATTTTGTGCACAATGCATGACTTCTTCTTAAAGAGCCTGGTTACAGCAAAGCCCTATTAAAGAAGATGGTAGATGGTAAGGAGTTATGTTCTCCAAGGTGCTTTTCTCATCAGAAATTAGTTTCACCAGCAGAGGGAAATGGAACTCTGAGATCAGGATGAACTGGGATAAAAGTGTTGGATCTGACCCTGTTTTGCAATCATATTTATTGCTAACATTTGTAAGGATAGACCACAAACTCTTTGAGGGAGTGACTGAGTGTTGAACTTGCTTCAGGTTCTAGCCTGGGAAGAGTCCCTCAACATATGTCTATTCTGCTGAAATAAAATTTTAAATACTATCATATTTTAATCTCCTTTGATCTTCACAACACTTCAAGGAGGCAGGTAAGACAGGAATTCATTTTCTATTTGACCAGATGATAAAACTGAAACCATAAGGAGTTGGCTTTTCTAAAGTACAAAGTTTGTTAAATATAGAGCTGGTAATTGCAGAGCTGGGTGTTCTAACAAGAAACAACTGTTTTTTTTGTTTTTACTCTCTTACTAATTAATATTGTCATTTGCATTTCCTTTGGTCTTTTTGAGTTACAGATGAAATGTCAATTTCTGTCTTTTTAGAAGGAAATTGACAATAGAGTGAGATAGATTGTGTTTTGGCAACAGTAATATTATGAAGGTCTTTTGTCTTTATTGAGGGCTTCTGCAGGTAAGGCAAAAGATGTCATATTTGTCTTATAGACTCACAGCATAGTGGATCCTAATTACTATTCACACTGGTATGAATTTTAACTTACTGTGAGAAACTTATTAACAGCAATTATACCTAGGGAGTGAAACTGGGTGAGCAAAATAAGCATTTTTACTTATAACTCTATGCTTATGTGCAGTTAGAATTTACATCATTTAAAATTTTTTTATGGTTAGCAGGCAATTTTTGTTGTCGTTAAAAAAGAAATGCCATTTTGCAAAGAACGGAAATTGCATGTGGGCTACCTACATATTCATAGTCCCAGAGGGAATTCCACGAGTCCCATCCGTTGTTATTGTCAACATTGGCCACTTTATGTTCATTGTTGACACTCACTGACTGCTGCCCACTTCCACCACTGTTGTCGCTGTTGACATTGATATTCTGTAATTTACAAGAAATTGACATTGATTTAATACCACATTTCTTTCCGAATGCATTTTGGTAACACACTTTAAAAAATGAGACTTACATAGTTAGCAAGGGCAGGAGTCAGAAAGATGCCAACAAGTCCAGCAAAGACAATCTGAAATCACAAATAACATTGGTCTGCTGTTAAATGGCAAAACGATGGCCTCGTCTTCTTTCTTTATCTAAGCTTATAAAAATACTAACTTTACCACTCTATTGAGTGGTGTGTCTTTTCTTCTTCTTTGGTCTTCTATTTTTTTAACCATAGGAAGTTTTAATGATAATGTTGAATTGTAGGTTAATTATAAGTAATTATGTTGATTGTTTTAGAATTTTTAATGTAGGTCTTATGAAATACTGATGAAGTGTCAGTATATTGAAAAATAAAGTTGAAAATGAATAGCATATATGGTATGAAAATGGTTTTAAGTTCTGAGAACCACATCTGAAAATGATTTAATTTAATTTTCCTATTTATTGCCCTGAATGTTTCTTCTCTTCCTAGACCCCCTAATAGCAGTAGTCTTTTTATTTAAAAATTGTTTTAAAGTAATGGATTAGTAAGCAGATTGGATATGAATGATGAGAAGCCAAGGATGGGGTGTCTGGCTGTCAAATGTGCTTAGCAGAAGGGAAGTCAGTCACTGTCCCAGGATACCTGATGTAGTCATGTGTCATTGAGTACACAACGCTTGTTCTCAGAACACAGAGCTTTATGCAGGGTGCATGATTCTGGGTGCTTATCTTCATTCCCTTTGCCTGGAACAAAATGGTTTGAGAACTGCACTAGTAATTCAAGGTAATTTTTAAAATTGGTTTGATGTTTCCCCTGATAGTTTAAGAAGGAGATTAAAAAAAATGCAGAGGTGGAAGAAATTTTAGAGATCTATTAGTACAACATAATCCTTTCACAGATGAGGAAACTGAACTTCAGAAGTTGAGTGACTTGGCCAAAGGTGTACCTTTTGCTCAAGGCAGAACCAGAAGAGAAACCAGATATGACCTGTGTCTGGAGCTCTTTTTTTTTTTTTTTTTAACCTTCCTATTAGTAGAACTTATTTCTAGGGATTTCCCTGGTGGTCCAGTGGTTAAGACTTCGCCTTCCAATGCAGGGGGTGAGGGTTTGATCCCTGGTTGGGGAGCTAAGATCCCACATGTCTCGTGGCCAAAAAACCAAAACATAAAAATAGAACTTATTTCTAGAAAATGATTTCACACTTGCAACTCCATTATGAAGCAGAGTCTGCTGTAATATATTTTAATGTTTAGTACATCAAAACGTGAAAATATTTACCTGACTCTAGCGCTTCTGCATCCTGTTATGAGACACACAGCACCACCAGTTACTTTGGCAGAATTTTGTGGTCCATTTGCTACACTCTTCAGCCTTTTACATGGAAACACAAGTGAGATGTTGCACTAACTTCATGCTTCAAGTGTTTTCATGAATAAATGGCTACAGACAGGGTCCGAGGTAGAACTTTCTTAGCGATCCATTTCACAGGGGAGAATGTGACAGTAAGTCTCTTGCCAATTTGTTTGGATAATAAGCTTTTTATCTTGCCTGAACATACTCAGAAGTTTTGGTCAAAAAGGGAATTTAAGAAGGTATGAAAAGTCAGACATTTTCTAGGGTTAGAGACTGCTTGCTCTGTGCCCAGACCTGAATCAGCAGATCTGGAAAGTAATTTTTTTAAACATAGCATAGTGTAAGGTGCTCGGTTATCTGACCAATCCCAGTATAACGATCCTTCTCTATAGAGATGCTTATAAATGCCATGATTCCGTGAAAAGAGAAGAGATGATGATGATGATTTTTACAAAATTTTGCATTAAAGTGATATTGTCATAAGAAGCAGACCCCCTTAGCTCAGAATATTAACAGTCTCCAGTTATAAGGGAATAAATTCAAAAGGAAATATCTACTCACTGTGAACTTCATCTTGACTTCACCAAAGCAATGAAGCCAGGCATGGACTCAGAAAAAAAGTCTTCTCATATTTATACTTGACCAGCTTACTCAAGCTAGGTATGAACAGGTGGGGTCCAAGACTTATCTTTCTCCATTTTCCATATCTGTGCTACGTTCTGGTGTACCAGGAAGCCTTTTGGAATATCCGTCTGGTTAGCAAGGTATTTTGACATGGAGTTGATCTGACTCACTGTTTGTTGAAGTTGAAGATATCAAAACAAACTCAGTATGATTTATGATAACTTCTGTTCCAACTGAAGCTGTGGGTGTGGGTATTTTATATATTGATATTACTCAGATTCAGAAAAAGAATCATCCCTAAAATCAAACAAGGCAAGAAACTGTGGGCCTTGTAGATAGCAGCTCCTGTAAGAACGTGGAACGGTTTCCTGTTCGTACCTTTAACCAAGCCACTGTGTTGCTTTTGCTTAGGCTAAACATGTTCTATTAGCTACTCCCACAAAACCTATAACCTTCTCTGCAATCCTGAGCTCTTTGGATGACAGGACCATACATCTAGTTAGGAAATCTGGGGCTCTCTTTGGTCTCTTTTCTAACCATCCAGTTAGTTACTAAACCTTGTCATTTCATCTCACGCAGAATTGATGCTCAACTCTGGCTTTGCCCACAGCTTCATTCACCTGGACTTTTACAGCAGGTGTGTAACTGATCATCAGTTACAACAGGTCATCAGTCTCTCATATTCCAGTGCATTTCCCCCACATTTTCCCTAAGGTTGTCTTTTAAAAATACACGTATAAATAAACTGACTCTACCATGCTTAGCAACTTTCACTGGCAGCCTACAAGATAAACTTCAAGCTCACTGGAATGGCACAGACGGTCCTTTATAATAAGGTTTCCAAAGTCTCCCCAGTTGTATCTGTCGCTCTATAAACCTATATTCCAGCTACACCACAGTTCCACTTTGGTGGGAATACTCAGGGTGGTTCATGCCTCTATGCCTTCGCACATGTAGTTCCTTCACCCTGGGGTGCCAACCCCTTGCCTTTCTCTAATTGGTAATTGCTATTTATTTTTCAAGGCCCAACTCACATACCACTGCCTCCATCATGTCTTCCCCGTATCCAAGGGGGAAACTTTTTTCTTTTTTTTCCTGGAGCTATAAAAGGAATCCCTGTCCTCTTATTTGTTTCTAGATAATTTAATTTTCAGAAATGATGTAAAAATAATTTTTTTAAATGTTTTCATCAGAAGCAGAGGGTAGATCTTGTCACTTGGGCAAACAAGTAAATAAATGCTCAAAACAATCTTGGAGGTGAATTACAGTTTCAATTTTTTTCCTGCTCGCTCTTACAAATGGAAGCTAGTAAATAAGATTGCTGAGGAGAAAAACTGTATCTCATGAATCACTGATCTATAAATTTCCCCTTTGGAAACCTTCCTGAGCCCGTGATTATCCGTATATGCATGGATTGGAATCACAGCACTGGGTCACATGGCTGTAAAGCTTGATTAACTATCCACATCACTTTCAGAATGTTAGCATGAGTGGATTAGTGTAGCTGTGGTAAGATTTTGTTTATGTTTTTAATGTGTCCACTAATCTCTTCCAAACTTGCTCTTTAGCTGCAAAAGATCACTAAGCCTGGGATGGAGGGCAGCCATCTGTGAAGAGGTTTCCTTTCTTTCTTTTTTTAGAAGAGACTTTCATCTGCTTTAGGAATTGTCACATCACTTCAGAGTCAGAGTGGACAGCGTGGTGCCTTTACACTCAGCCATGGGTAGTCACTTTGGTCCATGGTGCAGTGCCTAGGATACTTTTTGTGTGTCATATCTTACCAAGGAGTTGAGGTTGACATATTTTCCAGTGGGCCTATGGAGTGCTGGTCTGGAAGATGCTCCATGACAAATAGATAGATAGATAGATAGATAGATAGATAGAGTTCAGGGTTCAATAATCTCCCTCTTAGAGATAGACAACTCACATTCACATATCAAATGTGCCCAGGAATCTGTTGAGAGGAAATCTATATCATGTTGTTTCATCCAGATTCTTCTAAACTTAACTGACCATAGAACCTGGTTTTTCTTTTTTCTTTTATTGATTTATTTTTCCTAACACCTATTAACATTCCTGTGGGGCAACTTCCTTAGGGAGAAAACAATTGTGCTGCCTCTGAGGATAAATCTTGGATTTTAAAAAAATTCCTCCTTTATATAATATTGCTATTTCAACAGCTTCAAAAATCAGAAGAACCTCTTCCTCTGTACTTTGTATGGTTATGTATGAAAATGTGTATATGTGTGTATGGCGGTGTCAACCCTGACCTCAACCCTAGTCTCATCCAAGGTCAAAAGTCTTAAGGAAACATGAGCAAATCTCTTGCTCCCTCCCACCCTGAGAGCTATGTTTTATACATTTCCTGTCCTCCCTTGAGAGAAAGACAGGACATGTCGATGTGTTTTTGTCACCTCCATAGAACCTAGAATATACTGGCACATATATGATGCTCCCTAGACCTATTTTAAAATTAGAATTGCATAAAGTAGATGCTCAAGCCAGAAGATAAAAAATGCAAAATATTTATTCACTTCTAATTTTTAGAGCCAGCTAGAGAGGTGCTGCCCTACGTTGGCTATAGTGACGCACCAAGGGAGTCCCAGGAGGTGGTGGTCCCAGTGCCCAGGGTTAGTGTGGGGCAAATCAGCCCCTGAGTAAATAAAGCCTGCTCTGCCCACAGATTTCGAAGCCAGGCCATGCCAAGAACCAGGCCCTATTTTATCTCACAGTGCACACAGCCAGGACCTCACCTCACCCCACACACTGAATGGGTGGGAGCCCTCTTTGTGGGGATCAAACAGGATGCAATCTGAGTATGATACACTCAGACCACAGATCTGGAGGGCCTTTTAGAGCTGTCCCGCATAAATCAGACTTCTATTTCCCTTCTTTTTCTCTGAGTGGAAAGGAATGTTTACTTACAGGGCACTTTTCCATCGTTAAATATCCTCATTCAAGATTCCTTCCCTGGTGTAGATGTGTTGATGGGCTGCCCTCACCGTCAGCATCTAGGAAGCCCTTAGGAATTTTGTCTTCCCTTTAATTCTCGCCCCATTTTCTGATATTTAGTACTTGGCTGGCCTTTAGCTCACGTGACTTCATGCTATAATTTCTTTTTTAATTTTTTTAAATTTTGTTTTATTTATTTAACGTTTATACAGCAGGTTCCTATTAGTTACCTATTTTATACATATTAGTGTACATATGTCAACCCCAATCTCCCAATTCATCACACCTCCACACCACCCCACCACCACTTTCCTGCCTTGGTGTCAATACGTTTGTTCTCTACATCTGTGTCTCAACTTCTGCCTTGCAAACCGGTTCATCTGTAACATTTTTCTAAGATTCCACATATATGAGTTAATATACAATATTTGTTTTTCTCTCTCTGACTTACTTCACTCTGTATGACAGTCTCTAGGTCCATCCACATCTCTAAAAATGACCCAATTTCATTCCTTTTTATGGCTGACTAATACTCCATTGTATATATGTACCACATCTTCTTTATGCATTTATCTGTCGATGGGCGTTTAGCTTTCTTCCATGACCTGGCTATTGTAAACAGTGCTGCAATGCCCCTTTTTGGATTGGGTCGTTTGTTTTTTTGATATTGAGCTGCATGAGCTGCTTGTATATTTTGGAGATTGATCCTTTGTCAGTTGCTTCATTTCACTCTATAATTTCTTTGCTGGAGTATGGAAGCCCCTTCATGCAGAGATTCTGTCTCAGTCTGTCTGCCTCTGTTGTCTTGCTGAGCACCAGTTTGTGATGGTCCCAAGTCAGGTGGTTCATTGTGAGATCTGGACACACTTTGTCACCTGGTGGTGGGGAGTCGGGGCGGAGAACTTCTGTCCTATCCCATGGTCTCAGTTTACTAGTCTGCAGCTAAGACTCTAGTTACTGTCCCTGTAGCTACAGCTTTCAGAGCTTTTGGCAGTGGGGTACTCCTATCATATCTTCCATATGTATTTGTGACCAGGAATGACACATCTGAAAAAATAGCAATAATTACATGTAGAATAACAGTTTAATAATTATTGCTAGAAAGCTTCTAATTCCAGAAAATCCATGCTCATTACATAGTTGTTTTTTTGTATAAGAGAGAAATTCTTTTCAAATTATAGCAACGTGGAAGGAGCTCTTTCTTATGGCATCACAAAGCCTTCTCTTTTTGTTATTTCCTTCAGGACGATGGCCTTCCAAAATATATATAACCCTGCCTTTCTGTTGCTGCTTGTATGTCTGTCCAATTGCATCTGCTGAACCTTCTGGATCCCCTCAGAGGCAACCAGAGATATATTATACCTCTGATCGGTTGTTAACCTTGAGTGTTTGTTAGAGCGCTGTAAACAGTTTGGAAGCATCTTGCTAAAAGAATGTCTGCTGAGTGATGACATCATTTCTATAAAACACATGAAAGTAGAGATAAAGAGAATATTGACTAAGAAGTTCATTTTTCATCACTATGAAGAATAATCGAACCTGGGTAAGTACTTTCATTCTGAAAAGGAATTGGAGAAAATATGCCCACGTGAGGAATAGAAATCACAAAATGAGAGTAACATGTTACTTTATAATTATCTTAGAGCTAATAACACTTTCCTTGTTCATTGTTCATATTGAGGCAATTTAGAGAAAGTGGTGTGAAAGCTATGCAGATGCTGTGGTCCTTCAGCCATAGCAATCAGGCCTGGAAAGGACTGAACTGAACACTGGAAGATGAAAATCAGATTCTAAGCGGTGAGGACCAAAGTGCTACAGCCGTGAAGGCCACACCTGGAGCCCAGGTCTTGTGAGGACCCCGTGGTCCCCACATTGAACTATCCCCATGGCTTCCCTGGCAGAAGAGACCAAAGTAAAAGACTTGCCCTAAGACTGAACAGTGAAGCATGGTTTTGTGAATCATTGAGTTTTCTGCAGAGTGACTGATCTGAACTGGTTTGCTTTTCTGCATCCCAGATAGAAAATATACACAGGTGTGTAATCTGTTCACGTCTGGAAGAACACATCCTCAGAGGAGAATGTTGGATCCTCAGAGGTACTTCAGGGAATTTTGAGCTCCATGTTTATTCAATTATATACTCTTCCTACCCACATCTGCAGTCTCCAATTCCTGGAAATGCTTAATAAAACATATCCATTCGGACTTATTCTGGAGTGTAATTTTTCTTCAGAGGTCCCACTGCATTTAAATAAGGAACCAACTCCCCTCATCCAGGCCAGGGAAATTTTTTCATTTGCTGTGCTGGCCTACAATTCTTTTCTCATTTTCTCATATTGAAAAGTAATCAATTAACAGAAATTAACCATGTTCCAGCTAATGTAGTAAGCACAAGTGCTACAGAAGATTCAAAGATATAAAACAACAAGGACTAATACTCCAAGATCCTGAAATCTGTCTGAGGGCAGGGCTGGCTTTTTGGACATGTGACCAACGTAGTTACCCAGGACTCATACTCAGAAGACAGCCCCATACTTAAGACTTTAAAGTTGCCAACTTGAAATTCTTATTAGTTATATTTCTGAATTTGTAAGTAAAGTCCAATGGGACAATGCAGCATGCCCTGGGGGCTTGGAGTTGTGGCTCATGTGTGGTCCCACCTCCTGCTTCTCCCCACCTCCTTGGGTGTGCTTTCCACAACCCACTCCTCTACCTCCACTGTGGGGTCTGGGTACAGATGCAGGAAAGATCAAGGTCAGACACGTACACCTGCATGCTGAGTCACAGTGGGGGGGCTCTGTGTGCCTTTGAGGATTTGCAATTATCTTGCAAGTATCCCCATGAGCAAGGGAGTGTGATATTAAATAGCAAATCAAAAACACCATCGTAGGTTGAGAGGAAGAGAGAAACTATGGAAGAAAGGAAAAAGCTTTTTTTCTGTTTTTTGAACAAGGGGTCCCATATTTTCATTTTGCACTGGGCTCCACAGATTAAGTAGCTGTCTCTGTAGGAGACAAGACATGCACATAACATGGATATATCAAAGTAAGGTAAGAGGAAGGTTCTGGGAGGCTTTCCAACTTGTCCAAGGTCACATAGCAGTTAAAAATGGAATAATGTTTTCATGTAATCCAGGAGCTTGCACTCATTCTTTCATGACTTGAAACTTCTCCAAATGAGCAGTAGAGACAAAACATTCAGAGGAGTGTGAGCTCTTTAAACTGGAGTAGTTATGGAGGTTTCATGCAGAAAATGGACCTTTGGTTGAGACCTGTGGGACACGCCATATAGACACCTAGGGATGAAGCGTCAGCCTAGGGGAGCAGCAGAGCCAGGTGGTGTGAACTGTAGGGGGGCGTTCAGTGAGGACCACCTTATAATGTCCTTAGTACTCTCAGATTCACCTTTATGGTTACGAAATATCCCATTTAATCACAATTAGATAAAGAAAAGTTGAGTCAGGATTATTCCACTTATCAAGAACCGACAATTTGCTACACACTAACTAAGCTCCAACTATTCTAGGGATTTAATCTTCACCAATAGCCACATGACACTTCTCTTCCTCCCTGGCCTCTGAGCTCAGGTATGCCAATCTCATACTTCCCTGCATGTGTGAACGCTCTTTACTCTTTCCCACACCGATATGTTCCAATATCCTTGAGCTCCTCCCAGTAAAATAATATTTTAGTTGGTGACCATGAGTGTCTCTCTAAAAAAGCAATCACTCATTTTTTTTTTTGACACACCTTTAAATTTGATTTGATCTCTTCATGAAGGCACATATTCAGGGAGTTATTTAAACAGGTATGCATATTTTAGAAATGTAGACACTATTTGTTGTGTAGAATTTCATGTCTCGCTCTAAAATAGATTGAATGTGTGTGTAGATGATGTGGGATGGATGCCTTGGGTCTTGGATGTGTACTAGGCTATTAGTCTGCTGCGACAGAACTCATATTCCGTGTGTCTAGCATAGTTCTTGCCATAGGGCTCAATCAAGGATGATTTCAACCTGAATTCATGTACAAAAAAGATTCTCCTAATTTTGGCCACTTTCCTCAAATCTAGAAAAAGCCAAACAATTTCCTCTCTCTTCTTGGATGGGAGGCAAAAAAAAGAAAAGAATTTAAACTAAAAAATAATTCTCCTTGGGCCTGTAATAGTCTCAGTGGAATTCAGCTTTCCTTATCTCTAGCAAGCTTCTTCCCTCTCCCTTTCAGCAAATGTTCAAAATAGTTTGCCAACCTATTCCTGCCTACTGTACCAGGAATATAAACGGTATCAGGCTTCATTTTTTTATTTTTATAAACTTATTTATTTATTCTTGGCTATGCTGGGTGGGATCTTCCCCAACCAGCACTAGAACCCGTGTCCCCTGCATTGGCAGGCAGATTCTTAACCACTGCGCTACCAGGGAAGTCCTGGTATCAGGCTTCTTGAACTGACATTCCTTCATCTACTGATCACTATCTTCACCCATTCTTCATTCTTTCTCATTTTGGAGAAATGTGCCCTTAACAGTTTCCAAGAACAATATCTCCACCTCCAATGCCCACCTTCCTCCATCAGATAGCTGTCCTTTTTCTCAACCTTTAATATCTTCCTGTTGGTTTGCTACTTCTTTTTTGGTTTGTATGGGCAAATCTCCCCAGTACTAAAAAAACAAGCCAAAAATAAACATGAAAACCTTCCCTTAACTCTACCTTCCTCATAAACAGAGACTTTATAACTTCCCTTCCCTTTACATCTCTTAAAAGGATCATGTCATTTTTCCAAGTCCACATCCTCACCTCCCAGTCCTAGCTCAACCCATTGAAATTTGCCTTCAAGTCTGAAGGGTAACTGGTAGTGCTGGGATTCAAAGTGAGCCAGGCAAGGAGCCTAACCCTGAAATCTCTGATATGCTGGTATCTCTTCAGTACTCATGATTTGACTTCTCTTTACTTTTTGACGATGATAGTCTCTTCTTTTCTTGAAATTCTCTCCTTGCTTAATTTCTGTGCCACCCCTTTCACCCATTTCTACTTCAACTGCTCCTTCTACCATCTGAACAATTGCTTGCCTCTCTTCTTCCATCTGTCCCTTCAGGGCTGCCGTTGGATTCTATGCTTGATCCTTTTCTCTCATTACCTGTCTCATTCTTGCTGGAAGACCTCCTCTATTCTGAACACTTGAGCCGCCCCTACACGGTGGAAAAACAGATCAAACCTTACCAAGCTTCAGACTTGACTTTACAATGTATATGTTATTAGCAGTCCTCAACCATTTTGACACCAGGGACTGGTTTCGCGGAAGACAATTTTTCCACGGACTGGGGGGTGGGGTGGGGGAGGATGGTTTTGGGTTGATTCAAGCACATTACATTTACCGTGCACTTTATTTCTATTATTATTACATTATAATATATAATGAGATAATTATACAACTCACCATAATGCAGAATCAGTGGGAGCTCCGAGCTTGTTTTCAGTTGCCACTCACTGATAGGGTTTTTTTTTTTTTTTTTGCGGTACGCAGGCCTCTCACTGTTCTGGCGTCTCCCTTTGCGCAGCACAGGCTCCGGACACGCAG
This sequence comes from Neophocaena asiaeorientalis asiaeorientalis, assembly GCF_003031525.2. Lineage (NCBI taxonomy): Eukaryota > Metazoa > Chordata > Mammalia > Artiodactyla > Phocoenidae > Neophocaena > Neophocaena asiaeorientalis. The sequence goes on from NW_020172477.1 coordinate 656,910, forward strand.
GCCCAGCGGCCATGGCTCACGGGCCCAGCCGCTCCGCGGCATGTGAGATCTTCCCGGACCGGGGCACGAACCCGTGTCCCCTGCATCGGCAGGCGGACTCTCAACCACTGCGCCACCAGGGAAGCCCAGGCAGGCGGATTCTTAACCACTGTGCCACCAGGGAAGCCCCCATTGACTACTTTTATATTAAAAACCCTGAACCACACATATATACACATATATATTAAACACAGAGACATAAATACATATTCAATATTTTTACAGCATTGGTGTTATAGGTAAACATGTGTTACGTGCTACTCTTTCTATGTTCTGTTACAGGTTCTTTGTACTACTGTTTAACATACCATATTTTAAGCATTTCCTGTGTCATACAATGAGCTTTAAAGCATCACATACATAATGGAACATAGTAATATGTTTATGTGCCATAATGTACATATAAGCATATCACTGGGAACTTAATTGTTTCCAGTTAATTGATATACATCTTTTAAAAATAAATACCATATACACTAAGTCACTTACTGCACCTCTGATTAATTTTTTTGATTGATTCTAATGGTAGAATTATTTCCTCAGGTAATGGTCATTTTTAGAGCTTATAAATATTGCAAATTGCTTTCTTTTATCAATTTTACATTCTCCCAAGCAATACATATTTCCCTTTTGATTTATCCACATAGAGTAAATTTTTTTGCCATGAAAATTGGATTCATATGAATATTTTCCAACTTGCCTTTTGTTTCTTTAATTTAATTTTTATTTTATATTAGACTATACTTGGTATACAATGTGGTGTTAGTTTCAGGTATACAGCAAAGTGATTCAGTTATACATATACATATATCCATTCTTTCTCAGATTCTTTTCCCATATAGATTATTACAGAATATTGAGCAGTGTTCCCTGGGCTATACAGTAGATCCTTGCTGTTTATCTATTTTATACACAGTAGTTGTGTATATGTTAATCCCAAATGCCTAATTTATCCCTCCCTGCCATATTTCTCCTTTGGTCACCATAAGTTTGTAAAAGCCCAATTTGTACGCCGGCCTCTCTGTTGTGGCCTCTCCCGTTGCAGAGCACAGGCTCCGGACGCGCGGGCTCAGCGGCCATGGCTCAAGGGCCCAGCCGCTCCGCGGCATGTGGGATCTTCCCGGACCGGGGCACGAACCCGTGTCTCCTGCATCGGCAGGCGGACTCTCAACCACTGTGCCACCAGGGAAGCCCAAAGCCCTATTTTTAAAAAGCTGCTGGACGTCATTCCAACTGTAGAACAAGAGCATCATTTATGCTATTGCTTTGCTTACTGTAATAATTTTCAATATTGAACAATTCTGCCGTTTACAGGTACTATTTGTTTTTGTATTTCCCCACCTCTAAGTTCATGATTCCACCCTAATGCTAGCTAGCCATTTCTGATGCGGCATTATAAAAATTACTCGAATTAAACTGTATTCTCTCTATTTTTTAATCTGAGAATTTCTCAGTGCATCTCAAGGTAACGAGAATTATATGTCATAGTTCTGATGGAGTTTTGGGCAAGGTTTAATGATAAATTCGGTTAATGATGTTAATTGGGCAGAGAGATGTCTGAGCCTCGCTCCTCACGGATCTCTGGAAATTGGCACCAACTGTAAATGGGAGGAGAAATAAAGTCATAAAGCCTCAAATCAGGGCCCCAGACACCGTCCTTGCCTCTGGTCCCATATCCATCCCTTGGGTGGAAGAATTCAACAAACAAGGCAGGGATGAAAAGGCATTGAGTGAGGGCTCAACTTAGGTCTTAAGGGTGGACTTTACCTTCAGGGGAGATTTAGGAATATTAGATATAAATGACGACAAGATGTTTGTGTAGAACAAGAATCTTGTAATATTTTTAAAGGGTGGACATTGAAATCTCAAATGTACCATAGAGCAGATAAGAGGGAATATTTACAGAGTAACCAAGTGGCAAATTTTTACTAGTGAATAATGAACTTTGCTGATATCAGGTTATGTGGTTGGGTCTCAATCCCGATAAAGGAGTTTGCTGGGGTGTGTTAATGATGTGGACATGGCTTTTTCCAAAGTGATCATTCTGGAAAGAGATTTCCACACCTGAAAGCCAATATAAAGGGTAGAAGTTGCATGGGCAGCCTCACTTGCTCCAGCAGCTTCTGCCTTTCAGGCAAAATGAAAATCCTTGTGAGTATTTGTTTACGTTTCTTTATACCCTTATGGTGGCTGCTTGCAGAGAATGCTCATATCTAATATGCCTTGGCTTCCAGGGGTCTCAGACAAACACTGCATGCTTCTAAACTTCTGTGATTGAATTAATGCTGTCTTTGGCAGGAATAATGTTGAATATTAATTTGTCCATATTTATTTGTCCATTGTCTGTTTCTTGAGATGTTTACTAAAAAATTACAAAGAAAAAAATTGGAAATATCTAGGGAACTTTAATTTGTAATATTTTGGTAATAATTCCTTATTATGAACTTTGGAGGGAGTGTAGGCATTTTAGGACAACTGTATTTACTATCTAAAGGAGAAGTAGTGGGCTTCGCTGGTGGCGCAGTGGTTGAGAGTCCGCCTGCCGATGCAGGGGACACGGGTTCGTGCCCCGGTCTGGGAAGATCCCACATGCCGTGGAGCGGCTAGGCCCGTGAGCCATGGCCGCTGAGCCTGCGCGTCCGGAGCCTATGCTCCGCAACGGGAGAGGCCACAACAGTGAGAGGCCCGCGTACCACACACACACACTCACACACACACACACACACACACACACACAAAAGAAGTGGTGATTTTAAAATAATAATATCCATAATAATAATAATAATGACAGCCGTCATTTCCCAAGTGTGTACTAGGCCCTATGCTAAACATTTGCATGAATCATTTCATCCATTCACTTAAACAATTCTATGAGCTGTGTAGTATTGCCCCATTCTATAGGTGAGGAGACGGAGGCACAGAGGAATGTGATTTCCCCAGGCCAGTAAATGTGGGATTTAGTCTTGAAATTTCCCCATCTTAGGCTCCACTTACCAAGCAATCATGGCAAAGTAATCCTGCCATGACCACTCCAGCTGATCCCAGCTCTGATCCCATTCTCCCATAGCTCCACATTGCGGTACTCCATGGATGGTTAGTTGACTATGTTCTGATCCAGAATGGAACCCCTTCCCCCAGTCTCTATCCCTTATTCTCACTGAGCTATTGAAGGAGAAAGCAAAATAATACCCCCATAAGGTGTTAAAGACTGTCAGCTTAAAGAGTCGCCTCTCCCAAGGTATCTTGATTTTTTTAGAGGATACCTAACCCTAAAACACAAACCTGGAACAGTGGTATATTAATCATGGTGTTGGGTGAGGGGTTACTTGGGGGCAGGGGACACTTCCTGAGCTCTCTCTAATCATACCACTAAGGTGGCTAGCCCTTCACCCACCTATTCAGACCTCTGTATTAGATCAATTAAACAGAATACATAGGAGTTTCAGAGGTTGTCCAGGAGTCCAGGTTGTCCCTATGCAAGTAGGCAGGTTGGACAGCTGCATATAGGTCCATGTTAGACATTCTACCCACAGTCACCAGCAGAAAAACGTTATTGGTGAGATGCAAAAGGAAGGAGGAAAATCCCACTGGCAGGTCCTAAAAATATCTGCCTTCTCCTTCATCAGCAATTTCGATGACCGTGCAGTACACTTTGATGTTCAGAAGAGAGAACACAAAACCGGGATCAGCATGTTGGATGAGTCTCTCATATAACTGCAGCAAAATGTCAGCAGCGCCTCCATGTCAGCCTCACGGCCTGCTGGCCTGACACTTGTCTGATGGTATCACTAAGGAGAATGCGGAGGTTTTCCTTGATGTCAGCCTCAAAAGTTAATCATGCCCCCAAGCATCGGATTTTCATAGTTTGCCTTTAGGAATCTATTGTATCTCTATCACCCATGAATCCACTTAAATCTGTCTTACTCTCTCAATCTCAAGGAACTAAGTAATTTTTTTAACCAAAAGAACAAAACTTGACTCCTGTATACTAAAGCCAGTGTGAATACCACTAGGGTCGTCCCCTTAGTAAAATGAGTCCTTCCTCACTGCTCACCTCCCCCAAGTTTTTTTTTTTTTCTGGCATAAGAACTATGATTTCTAGAAGGTTGTGTTGTTAGGAAGGGTTGGGAATTTGGTAACAGTAGAACCTGTGTCTGAAAAATAGCGTGAACCCAACAAATGCCTGTCAAATGAATGAATGTGTGTTTCACATTTTGGAAGTGGACTGTTGACTATCCATGACCTCCCACCAGTGTCTTAAGCATATGTTTTCTGTGATATTCGTGCTTGTCTTGTCCAATGTCACCTCATGTTCCCACCCGAAGTGGCAGCCCTATTGTGAATAGATGTGACTGGTCGGTTTTTCAGGTGCTATTTCTGGTGGCACTGGCCATCTTTGGGACACAATCTCATGGATATGAGGTGAGTTGGTTCACTATAGACTTTATATCTTAGAGGTGTTGGGAGAGGAAAAAGAAGATATGAGATAATATGAAGGACAGTAGAGAGTCCACATGTCCTATGTGGGATGAAATTCCAGAAATACCCAATAACAGAAACAATGAGGTTGATTATTTCTTTCCAATCACAATACCTTAAAAAACATACCCCATTGCTTTAAAATGTGGTTAATTTCATTTCTCATGTAATGCCATTGCTTTGCCCATATATAATGCAGTGAACTATGAGGAAGACCTTTGCATTCTAATTTTAGCATGGGCTTTTGGTCTGGGATGCCAGTGGAGATATTTCAAGGTTCAATCTCTTGTTTGAAGCAATAGAAGGCTTTACTTTGCAGGGAGCGTTGCCTTTCCAATGCACATAGTTTATGAAAAAACCATTATGTCTTTTGTCAATCTAGGTTTATAACATCATCAGCCCAACTGACGATGGTGGCCCTATTCAGGAGACAATGACAATTGACAATGAAAAAAATACCGCCGTGATTAACATCCATGCAGGATCGTGCTCCTCTACCACGATCTTTGACTATAAACATGTAAGCAGCAACATTTTATATTCTTCAAGAATGGACTTCTAGAGGGTGGAGGGGCAGTCATTTACCGTGCATTTGAATTCCAGGATGTATCCTTGCAATTCTTTCACAATATCCTTACTTCTGCTTTTCCCCTTAAATAATCAAGCAATTGATTAAAAACCAATCAAACAAACCCATTTCTAATTAAAAAATGTGATGAGACAGGAAACATACAAATTCGCTTGACCTTTTCAGGTGGAAAGCACAATCATATTGGCTAACTACAGGCTCAGAAAGTGCCTGGAAGAGTGACTAAAACCCAAGGCCAGGCATGGCACACAGGCTCTCAAAAATATTCGTCAAATGACTGAATGAATGAAGTAGGGCTTCTAATACAAAAAATTATACAGACAAAGAACAATAATGCAGCAAGCAGTCACAAAGTAGCAGACATCCAAAACAACTCTACACAGTTGACTATGTATATGCAGTAAATCATACCGCTTCTGGAAGAATGAAAATATCTAAACTAAAAACATTAAACTATTTCCAAGTTTCAGTTACTGGTATTAACAATAAATCTCAGGCAACTTATTCTGTCGTTGATTCATTTATTCATTTGTTTGTTTTCCATTTGTTCCACCTGGGTGATGAGCCTGCTTTCACCTATGGAGACAGCTATGCACTGTGGATATAAGTAGTCTGTAGTCCGTTGCACTGGACATTCGAACGTGACTTTCTTCTCCTTTTCTTATGGAAACCTCCTCACTCTCTCTGCCCCACTGGTAGTGGGAGTTCCACGACACATTTGAAAGCATAGAGTCTTTGAAAGATATGCTTTACAAGGAAGTTGTGCTGAAATTCTTTTTAAGCAGATGTCAGGGAAATCACAAAAGTATCTTTAAAAAAAATAGCATGAGGATAGGTGAGAATTTGGTTAAAACCTCTTCCACTCTCATCAGGTTCAGCCTCAGTCAATTTTTGGATTTTAAGGACTGGAAATTTGTGAGAACTGAAAAATAGGAACTAGAAAGATTTATAATATTTGCACTCTCATAGGCTGTATAATTATTTGGAACTATGTACAGAAAATTCCACTCTGTATGAAGATTCCGGAAGGTTCCTTTTGGCTCCAAGGACCTCACCCTCCATTGTTCTTCCAATCCCAACTTCCTCCAACCCATCCTAATCCAGTCTTAGGTGGAGAAAAGATAGAAGATGGTAAAGGAGGGGAGGGGAGAATCAATGAAAATATATGTGTGGTGGGTGTGCAGGGTGTGGGTATGTTGAGGAGAGCTTCTAAAGCGTCACTCTCCAGTAGAACTTTCTGCAATGGTAGAAATGCTCTATATCTGCATTTTCCAGTAGGGAAGCTACTAGCCACTTGTGGCTACTGAGCACTTGAAATGTGTGATGGAGGAAATACATTTTAGATTTTATTTAATTTGACTTTAAATTTATATGGCCACATGTGGCTGGTAGCTAACGTATTGGAAAGCACAGTTCTAAAGAATACCGTATTTACTCTAAATTGAGGAAAAGGCAGAACAAAATCAATAGAAAGAGACAGAGAGCGGCTTCTTCTCAAGCTTTCAAACCCCAAACTGTAGACCCAAAACGTGAAAAGCGGGGCACACATCGTGGGTTTACACAAATTCAGAGATAGAAATGACAAGTGAAAAAGTAAAACGACTATGTAAAAGAAGTCGAATGGATAGAACTGACTGCAGCTTGAAAATATCACTACGCATGCTCAAGGCTTTCCGCAAGGCCCATCCTCACCAAGCTCAGAACCCAGGGAACTGGGAGGGGCAGTAACTGTGCTCTTGCCGCTTCAGGGCTACATCGCCTCCAGGGTGCTCTCCCGAAGAGCCTGCTACATCTTGAAGATGAACCATAAGGCCATCCCTGCTCTGGACCAACTCCAACGGTACATCTTTGAGAGGCAGGTAAGTCTCTGGTAACCCTAAGTATTCCCTGTTCTTGAGCCAGGGAATACTGGTGCCCATAGAGAAATGAAGAGGGTAAGGGGAGAAGATCATAATATCATACCTTATTGTGGCTATGGTACCCTCCACTTTAAAGCATCTTCACATTTATTGATTTTAGAGCAGGAATAAATCTCTTAGCTTGAGCTCCACCCTACAGCCCCCAATACAAAAACTTTGTAGAAAGGACTAGACATTCTCTTCTCAGAGCAAGGCTTTAAGAAATAGTGATGGGCAGAAAAAACGAGTGATGATATCCAATGACACAATGGTGTAAAGAAATACAGCATAGTGAGAATAAACAAACACTGTGTGAGGCCAGGAATCTGCGGTTTATTTCTCCTTTTGTGTCTTTTCATTGGGCACAGGATTCACCCTCTCTGGGTTTCATTGTCACCAGCTGCAAAATAACATTGGTAATAATGAGGTCTCTCTACAGACCAAGTGGTCAAAAAGAGATGACATCTTGAGATTCCTGACCACCTCCTGTTTAATAATTCAAAAGAGGAAAAGTCACAATTTAGAATAAGTTACACCGGATTATGTCAATTTATTTCATCCTATTCCACTCCTACTGATCTAGGCTTTGAACAACATGTTCTCTGACAAATACATCTGGGTCAAGTATAACCCACTGCAGTCTCTGATCACAGAAGTGGATTGGTTCCTGTTTGGATCACACATCAGGCAGCTCTGCGAACATATCCCCTTGTACAAAGGGGAAGTGGCTGAAAAGACACGTGAGTACCAATAAATCATTCCTTCACCAGATATTTTCTGACAGCTCCAGTATGTCAGCCACTCTTCCAGGTGCTGTGTGAAATACACATAAACATGAAACATGACTCAGTTCGGTTTACTTTGGGAATTAAATATCTACCATGTGTGGAAATAGTGCTAAATGTTAGGGAGAGACAGAAATGAAACAACTCTGCCTCCAAGGAACACATAGTCTGATGGAGAAGTTAAGTGACTTAAGACAGAAGATGGAATAAAAAAGATTCATGAGGACAAATGAAAAACTATTGGATTCTCTAAAGTACAGCATGGTAACTCTAGCTAATAATATGATACTGCATACTTGAAAGTTGCTGAGAGTAAATATTGAGCATTCTTACCACACACACACACACACACACAAGTTACATATGTTAACTCCACAAGGTGATGGATGTGCTATCTTGAGCTTTTACAATGTATATGTATATCAGATTGTCATGTTGTACACTTTACAGATATACTTGTCAATTATTTCTCAAAAAAGTTTAAAAATAGTCTCAGGATCTAAGATAAAATTGGCCCAAGAAAGAGCAGGCAAAGTGGACTGACAGAGAATAAAAACTGATTCATGCAGGTAACATATGTCACCGCAGTCATTCCTGGTATTTTTACACAAAATTGCTAAGTATTGGCAGAGTGACAGAGTGAAAGAAAAGCTGGATCACAGATGACAAAGGTAACAAGAGAAATTCCCCAGAGTAGTGGAAGGTAAAGAAGAAAAGAATTAGCATTTATTACCTATCTATTGCCCAGAAAAAATTAAGATATTTTTACTTTTCATAAGGTCATTAGTACTTATAAGTAAAGGCATGCAGGCATGCCATTAATGCAGCATGTCATAGCATTAATCGAGTTGAGCCAGAGAGCACTTCTGGGAATTGTCAGTATATTTAAGCTAATATATTATTATTCTTTGCAATACAAGTATAGCTAAAATCTTGGGGAACGTGAAATTACATGTATACCCCCTAGTCAAGACATTTACAAAAGGGCATTGGTTTGCTGAATGCTAGTAATTTCTTAATTCTCTTTCTTTAAAATTTTCTCCCCTTTTCAGATGATACTGGTGCTGAAGGCTGCGCAAAGGCTGGGCTCCTGGGCATCTTGGGAATTTCCATCTGTGCAGACCTTCACATTTAAGGCATCAGCCCACTGGTTTCATCTTTTCAGAGAAATACACGTTTCCACTCAACGGCCACATTAAATTCTTTGTCAACGTCCCAACAAACTTTGAGATTCAGTAGTAAAACATAAGTACTATATTTATAGATATCTGGGTGTTTTCTTTTCTTGTAAGCAGCAAAGGGAAGCCAAATAATGTTTATGTCAATATATAGAAGGAAAGAAATTGCCAGGATTTCAAGTAAAGTACATAGTGTAAAAATTCCCAGGTAATATATGTGAGTCACATACAGGCTGGTCAGCTATGTACAAGTCTTCAGTCTTGCATTTGACACTTAGACCAGCTGCCCATCTGTCCAACCAACACACTGGGCAGCCTAGGTAGAGCAGGGGCTCAGGTGGCATTGACCTTCACCTAGTGAAGGGGATGGATTATTTGTACCCTTCTCAGACAACTTGACTGCTCAGGTGAAGAAAACTGTGCCCTCTGACAAAGCACCCAGCTTTGAGAGCCATTCACATACCTTTTAGCTCATCAAAGCAGTAGACTCAAACCTAATAAACACTATCATGATATATTTCATCCCAGAGTGAGGAAAGAGAGAGAGAGAGGAACACACATCACCCAGAGAAAGATGCACATTACTGAAAATCTTTACAGGAGTGAGGCCCTAACTGGGAATGTCAAGTCAATATATAGAAGGAAAACAATTTTTAATATTTCAAATAAACTGCATAATGTGGACAAATTCCCAGATCGTATGGTTGGTTATCATATGGAGTAGTCAGCGAGTGCAAGTTCAGAGCAAAGAGGGGCTACTTTAACGAGAATTTCTGTCTTCATCAACTGCTCCTATTCCTAACACTACATCTACTCCCTAATAACCATTAGTACTGGGCTAGGTATGCTGGTAAAACTACAACAGTAAAGAAAGTTAAAATAACTGAGCTAAATTCTGGCGGGGGTGGCTGCAATTTATTGTCTCATCTCACCATAGAAGGATAGGGATATTCTGGTCTTGGTTGGGTAGTTAGAACTAGATGCTTGAAGGTGGCCAGACTATCTTTTTCCACTCTAAACTCTCTTTCTCTCTACATGTCTGCCTCAGGATCTGACACTGGCTTTCTCCATGGTGGTAAAACCAACATCACTCTGAGCCCCAAGGTCCCCATCTTCCTTGTGTCATCATCAGAAAGGAAATGGACTCTTAGTTCTAATTTCAAATTAGCTTTAATTAAAAAATCTCTGGAAAGGAGCCTCACTGAATCATGTGGGTACACGTTCTTACTCCTCTGGCTGGGGCTGGTGGGAGTGGGGTAGGGGAAGGGTTGTGATTGGCAACTTCCTTTGGAATTTACCACTTAGAACTGTGTTACCCTTATTAGTTTTTATAATATTATTGCCATTTCAAAAGCAGAAAATTTCAAAAGCAGAACTCAAAACAGAACTTCAAGTTCTGCTTTTTCCTACCTCTGCTTTCCTTAAATCAGTTGACCCTGCTCAGTTCTGGTGTCATGCTGAATACCTATTACAAGAAGCAGGTCAATAGGCCAGGCACATGCCTAAGAGGAGTGAGTCCAAATGTAAGCTCAAAGGAAGCTGGGGCTCCATTAAACCTTCTCCAGAAAGGAGCCCTTTCTTAAGGGTTGGGGAGGGAAGATATTAATTCTGTTTTTGTTTTTGTTTGCCTCAAGGTATTTCTAGTTTCTCTTTTGGCTTCTCTTTGACCCAATGGTTAAGAGTGTGTGGCTTAATTTCCATGTACTTGTGAGTCTTTGTGTTTTCCTTTTGTTATTGCCTTCTAGTTTTATTGCACTGTGGTTGGAAAAGATTGGGAAAGATACCTGGAATGATTCCAATCTTCTTAAATTTGTTAAGGCTTGTTTTGTGGACTAACATATGATCTATCCTGGAGAATAGAATAGCATAGAATCCTGTTCCCTGTGCGCTTGAGGAGAATGTGTATTCTGCAGCTGGTGGATGGAATGTTCTGTATATGTCTGTTAGGTTCATTTGCTCTATAGTGTAGTTCAAGCCTGCTGTTTCCTTATTGATATTCTGTCTGAATGATCTGCCCATTATTAAAAGTGGGGTATTGCAGTCGCCTAGTATTATTATATTGCTGTCTACTTCTCCCTTTAGATCAATCCATATTTGCTTTTTATGTTTAGTGCGTTGAGTGCACCTATAATTGTTATATCTTCTTGGTAAATTGAGCTTTTTGTCATTATATCACAACCTTTTTTGTCTCTTGTGACAGTTTTTGACTTAAAGTCTATTTTGTCTGATATAAGTATAGCTACTCCTGCTCTCTTTTGGTTCTCATTTACATTGAATATCTTTTCCCATACCTTCACTTTCAGCCTATGTGTGTCCTTAAATCTAAAGTGAGTCTCTTTTAGACAGCGTAGTTGGATCTTGTTCTTTATTTATTTAACCACTCTATATTTTTTGATTTGGATATCAAATTTTCTAACCACAGCAAAGCATCAAGGATGCTAGAGGAGCTTATCTCTCTAATAAAGCTGGCCCAAGAGAGCAGGCATGATCCAGAATATGAGTGTGCCAAAGGTGTTTTTGCAGAAATCTTGGTGAGGCTTGTAGATGGGGTTCTTATTTCCTATGACATTTTGTTCCTCACAGTAAATGACACACAAATGGGATATTACTCAGCCCTAAAGAAACAATGAATCTTGCTATTTGCAACAACATGGATGGACCTAGAGAGTATTATCTTAAGTGAAATAGTTCATACAGAGAAAGGCAAATATATATAATTTCACTTATGTGCGGAATCAAAAAAACAGAACAAATGAACAAACAACAAAACAAAACAGACTCATAGATACAGAGAACAAAAAGGTAGTTGCCAGAGGGGAGAGGGGTAAGGGGGATGAGTGAAATAATTGAGGAAGATTCAGAGGTACAAACCTCAGTTATAAAATAAGAGTATAGTATGGGGAATATAGTCAATTATAATGTAATATCTTTGTATGGTGACAGATGGTAGCTAGACTTATCATGGTGATCATTTTGTAATGTATAGAAATATCAAACCACTATTTTGTGCACCTGGAACTAACAGTGTTGTAGGTCAATTATATTTCAATTAAAAAATATGTAGACACTTGGAGGAAATACATCAAAATGCAAATGGTAGCCTCATGGTAGAATGAATTTGGGAATGTTCCATCCTCTTCAAATTTTTGTAATAGTTTGAGAAGGCTAGGTATTAGTTCTTCTTTTTATGTTTTGTAGAATTCCCCTGTGAAGCTGTCCACCCCTGGGCTTTTGTTTCCTGGGAGTTTTTTAAATTACAAATTCAATTTCACTACTGGTGATTTGTCTGTTCAGATTGGCTATTTCTTCCTGATTCAGTCTTGGAAGGTGGTATGTTTCTAGAAATTTGTCCATTTCTTCTAGGTTGTCCAATTTGTTGGTATATAATTGTTCATAGTATTCTCTTATGATTTTTTGATATTGCTTGTTGTTTCTCCTTTTTCATTTTTTATTTTGTTTATCTGGGTCCTCTCTCTTTTTTCGTTGATGAGCCTGGCTAAAGGTTTATCATTTTTTTAAATCTTATTTTTAAAAACTGGCTCTTGTTTTCATTGATGTTTTCTATTGTTTTTTCGGTCTCTATTTTATTTCCTCTCTGATCACTATTATTTCCTTCCTTCTGCTGACTTTGGGCTTTGTTTGTTCTTCTTCTTCTAATCCCTTTAGGTAGTAGGTTAGGTTGTTTATTCGTTGAGCATCTTTATGATCATTACCTTGTACTCTTTATCAGGTAGAATTGCTTATCTCCACTTTGCTTAGTTCTTCGGCTGGGGTTTTATCTCATTTCTTCATTTGGAACGTATTCCTTTGTCACCTCATCTTGCCTGATTCTCTATTTTTACTTCTATGTATTAGGTCGGTTGGTTATGTTTCCCTGTATTGGTGAAGTGATATGTAGGAGACATCTTATGGGGTTCGCAGCGCACACCCTTCTGGTGACCAGAGCTATATGCTCTAGAGGTGTCCTCTATAGGGGCTGTGTGGGCCCCTTTCTTGTGGTGGGGTTGACTACCGTGGGCACACTGGTAGGTGGGTCCTGCCCGCATGCTGGTTGGATGCCAGGCCCTGCCTAGTGCAGAGGTTGACAGCTATTGGTGGATGAAATTGGGCCCTAACATGACTGGAAGTGGCTGCCTGGAGGCTCCAGGGCTATTGCTGGCCTGCTAGTGGGGGTGCCTTTGGCTTGTGCTAGACCTCTGGTTGATGGGGCTCTGTCCCCACATGGCTGGTGGACTGTGGAGTCTTGGACTGCTAGTGAGTGAGGCCTGATCCCAGCATTAACAGGCTAGAAGGAGGACTTGAAACTGGTGTTTGCCAGCTCCAGTGTCCCTGTGGGAGCACAAGCTCCCAGAAATGGCTATTGGCAGCACCTATGTCCACAGGGTGAGTCCCAGTTGCCTCCTGCTTCTCCAAGGTCAAAAAGTGCATCTGACCTAGGCTTCTTTCAAATTACTGGGTTTTGGAGTGTGTGATATTTTGTGTGCACCCTTTAAGAAAGGAGTCTCTGTTCCCTACAGCCCTCAGGCCTTCCCAAATGCAAGCCCCATTGGCCTTCAAAGCTGGGTATTCTGGGTTCTCATCTTCCCAGGGCAGGACCTCTGGGCTGGGGAGCCCGATGTGGGGTTTGGACCACTTGCTCTGCAATTGTGATTATCCTCCTCTTTGTGGGTCACTTACCTGGGGTATGGGTCTTGACTCTACCTCATCTGTCCTTCCTAGCCATCTTGTTGTAGTCCCTTCTTTACATCTTTAATAGAAGGTCTTTTCTATTAGTGTTCGGGTCATTCTCATCAATAGTTGCTCTGTAAATACTTTTAATTAGAGGGATGCCTGTGGGAGGAGGTGAGCACAGGGTCTTCCTACTCCACCATCTTGGCCACTCTTCCTCATCTATTGTTGATCAGAATTTCCTAATTTTCTATAACAAAAAAAATCCACTGACTACTTAAGTTCCATCCCCTATCCACCTGTTTCCTTCCAGCAGAACCTCAGTTTGTTTAAGTAGCTGTTAAAAAACCCTTATTTTTAGGGATATATTCCTTACTTTAGTTCCAAGTCTTCAGTAATGCTTGGTCTAAATCAGTGGTTTTTCAATTGGAGTCTGGTCTTTTCTTTTCTCCTCTGGAGACATTTCACAGTGTTTGGAGACATTTCACAGTGTTTGGAGACATTGTCACAGCTGGAAGGGGGTGCTACTGGGATGTAGTGGGTAGAGAGAGGTCAAGGATGCTGCTGAACATTCTACAATGCACAGGACATCACCACAGCAAAGAATTTTCTGACCCCAAACGCCAATAGCGTTTAGGTTAAGAAAGCCTGGGCTAAATCTTATTTCCCTTAAGAAAAGAAGGTAATGTCAGTTTCCTTAGCTTATGATTGGTCTATGGGTGTCATAAATCCTCACTTCTGGTCAGTGAGATCTAAGTGGAAGTCTGCTAAGTGGGGCTTCCAGGAAGAAGAGCGACAGACTCAGGTGTCATGCAACTCTGCCCTTTGTCCTTTCCTACTGTCCTCCTCTCAATGTGGACATGATGCTGATGCCAGGAGATGTGTCTGCCATTTGGGGACCACCAGGTAGCAATCCTGGAGAGGAAAGTTCAGGAAAGAAAGAAAGAGCTAGAATGCCTGATTACATCATTCTAGTGCAGCACCAGCTGGGATTTTCTTTCCCTGGACTCACGTGATACAGATCAATCCCTGCTTGAGTCACTGTGACTGTATTTTCTTTATTGGCAGCTAAAAAGCATTCCTTACAAATACACCTGAAAGAGGTGGAGTTAGTCCAACTGGCACACATATGCCAGGATCTGGGTCCACCCCAACACTACTGCCTCTACTTCTCTTACTCCTACAACTCCTTTGGAAATTCTGGGCTCACCACATCGCTGCACATGTGCCGTAGAAAGGCAGTGCTCTGTGCCACTCACAGAATGACTGAGAAATAAATGGTACTTGGAGCCCACTGTCTAGCTCTGCTTGGCCTGCTGTTCCTTTTATTAGTCCAGACACCATGCCCTGCTGCTCGCTCAGGAACCATGTGTGAGGTGGCAGAAACTCTGATGTGAAGGGCTCAGGACACATCCAGGAACTGAATCAAGGGTTTCTTGGGGTTTGGGGGTCTAGGGGTCTACCCCACTGTAAGGTGGTAAGCCTGTTTCCTTTTAACCACTGGGGAAGGGTTCCCTGGCATGGGTCCCTTCTGCTCATGCTGTAGCATGTGACCTAGTGAAGTGACACACCTCACTACCTCTAATGATGTAGCCCACCTCTCAACCTTCCTCTGAAAAGTTACTTTGCCTCACCCATCAGGGCCTGGCCTCAGGTACATGGTGCCTGGTCAACGGACAAGCGTCCTGTCCTCTTGTTAATTACCTTTGGGAGCCTCGCTATTCTCTTGTTTGCCCTGACTGATTGCTATAATAGGGAGAATCCTGGGGTAGTCGCCAGCCCTTTACAGTCTGAAGCTGGCCCTCACTCTATGGGTCCTGTCAGGGTGTATTTGATTTTTGCTAAAAGCTCCTCAGATTCCATTAATGTCCCTTTCTACTCCCTTGGGGTGAGGCTTGGGGGAGGGTATGTCTGGGAATAGCATGAAGGAAACCTCTAGGGTGTATCGAATGTTCTATATCTCCATCTAGGTGATGGCTATATGGGTGTATATATGTAAAAATTCATTGCACTTAAAATCTGTATGCTTTACTGTATGTTATACCTCACTAAAAACGTTTATATATTTTTAAAATGTAAAACACAACTGAATACAAAGAAGGCCCACCCAGTCTGTGGCAGTCTCAGGAAACACCTCAAGTTGGCCCTTGCTGTAGGAAACCCAGAGCAGCGTTGAAAGGCTCGTGCTCCAGCCCCACGTGCCCGGAGCCAGGCCAGGGGCTGAGTGCTGTGGAGGGACGAGGGTCCACCATGAGCAGCAGGTCAGCTCCAGGAGGAGGGCTGGGGGCACTGCCTGGATGAAAAGCATCCCCAAAACTGATGAGACCAATGAAGATGCCCTGTAGGAATAACTGCCCAGATACAGCTTAAACTGTGGGGACAGTCTCTCTACCCCAGGCAGCAGCAGGAAGAGAAGCAGCACATTCCTGGCAGGATAATGGGCCCCACTCCTGACCCCTGGGGAAGCGGAGAGCATGGAGTGGGCAGGGAGCCAGAGGATGAGCACTGAGCAGCCACTAGCCTCGGCTGGTGAGCCAGCCCACGCAGACCTGGGGATCGGGGCCAGTCGGCTCTCCCCCGAGGCTGCGGAGAGGCAGGCGTGATGAGGGCAGTTAGGGTTGCCTCCATCTAGGGTGGAAGGGGTGGGGCTAGTGAAGGGAGCAAGACTCCCCCTACAAAGAACCATGTCATTGGAGCATGGTTCTCTGAACTGGGAGGCAGGGAATTTGACCTCTGTCTTGGGCCTCCTTTCTGAGAAGGGCCTCCTGGGCAAGGGTGGAATTTTTGCAAGAATCTCAGAGATTTCTTGGAGGGAGGGTTTTGTGCAGTTCCCAGCTGGGCTGTAGACATGACCAAGGACCTCTGATGATCCTTCCAGTGCAAGTCTGCAGGAAGATAAGGACAGAGCCAAGGGAGATTGAACTCTCAGGAGAGAGGGAGCTGGGATACGGTCGTACCCAACAAGTCCTAGACGGGAGGAGCAATGCCGAGCATGCTGTGATGTCTTGTGCTCAGGTCTGTCCCCAGTCCAGTGTCCAAAGGGCTCATGCTCCAGGCCCCAGGGTGGTGGGTGGGGACTGTAAGTAGAAACAACAGAAGCCACAGAAGAGAAATGCCTGTTTTTCACTAAGGAACCAGCGCATACATTGCAGCAGTGTGAACGACCGACACCAAAGCGACGGGAGAGACACAGTTCCTTATTTCGAGATGAGTCCAGAGGCCCAAGTCCCTCTGGCTGCTGAGGCTGAGACGGAGGCGTCTGCCCAGGGCGCGTGGTCAGTGGGGGAGCGGCAGGTGGTGGGGATGGCTCAGCTGTGAGCACAGCAGGCTGTGGGTTCCCAGTCCCCTCGGCCCAGTCCTAAGAGGCAGCGTTGGAGATGTCGGCAGAGGTCAGTAACAGCAGCTGTGCCAAGACAGGAAAAAAGAAAAAAAAAAAAAGAGAGAGAGAGAGTAAAAGATTTTCCCGCTTAGAAGATGAGTGAGCTAATTCTTAGCTACTTCCTAGGCCCTTCCAGGGACACTCCAAGATTATCGCAAAGGACTTAGCAAGAAGCTTGAGTTCCTCAATCACACATAGAGGAAACAGTCTGTTGTGAATATCAGTGTGATTGTATTTTAAACAGAAGGCACGTGGTCTGGATACACATGGAATACGTTTGGGTCAGTATGATGGGCACTGGTTTGAGATTCAAATATGGTAAATTTCATTGAGCGATGGATTAGTGAACTCAAGGATAAACGTTAACAATGGTCATCAGTAGGGTGATGCTGTATACTAGAATGTTTATGTCTCCTTAAAATTCATATGTTGAAACCTAATCCCCAATGTAATGAGATTAGTCCCTTAGAATGGAGGCCCTAGAGTGCTCCCTTGTCCCTCCTACCTTATTAGGACACCGTGAGAAGACAGCTGTCCATGAACAAGGAAGTGGGCCCTCACCAGACACCAAATTTGCTGGTGCCTGTATCTTGGACTTCCCAGCCTCCAAAATTGTGAGAAATAAATGCTTGTTGTTTACAAGTCACCCAGCCTATGACATTTTGGAATTTTGTTCCTTCCAATCCCAACTCCCAAAGGATCTAAGTCCTGCTGCATGCACGGAAGATTCTTTATAAGATAAAGTTTGAGCTTGTAACCTGAAGGACCAAAATCTACCTTGACAAGCCCTGTAAGGTCTAGAAGGCTGTACTTATAGTTTCCCAGAGCTGGTACAGAGCTATTATGGGGGAGTCAATGACAGCCAAGGGTGGTGATTCATAGGAGGGCAGCAGGCCTTGAACCTAGATTTTCCTGGAGGAAAGCAGTCTAGCTGGCAGAGTGTCTGCAGGGATGGTAACAGGTGGAGATTAGCAGGTGGGTGCCTGGGGGTGGGGGTTGTCTAAAGTCTCCCGGAAGTAACAGGTATCTTATAATGATCAGGTGGAACCCGGAGATGATGGGAAATTCAGGAGCAGCTGAAGCTCAGAAGTCCGGAGGGGAAGGCTCGATGGACATCAGAGCTGTCAGTAGACAGCAGCCCACATGCCATCACAGAGGACTCGGGAGCAGGGGTCCAGACAACTGTAACAGGGACTCAGGCACATGGGACCAGACAGGGACTGGTCCTGAAGTTGCTGGAGGATAGAGGTCAGGGATACGGCAGATACTGGTCAAGGATGGACTGACAGCCATGGGGACTTAACTCCGGGACTCACTGGGCCAAGCCCTGGGGGCCGGACCCTGCTTTGTGGTCCTCTCTGGGCCTCTGGTCGACCAAGCCTTGGCCTGTCACATCCGATACTTCTACCCTGAATGCTCTGTGCAGGTATCTCCATCTGCCTTATCCTCGACAAGCTGCATGTGACCAAATCCATAGTTTCAGAGCCCCTGGCCGGCCCAACCATAACTTATTTAAGCCCAGTTAGAGGTTTATCTTGGGCCTTTCCCATGCAGTCACTTCTCCATTCATGACCGTAGGTAACCACACCACATCATGACTCTGCAAAGCTTGTGCTCAGCTCTTTCTTTGGCAGATGGGTGCTGAGATCACCCCGAGGCCTTCTACTCCACCCGCGTGTGCTGTTCAGCCCACCCCACCCCGGTCCTGTCCTATTTACTCCAACCTCCAGCACGACCTTTGGTGGACATCTGTGTCTGTGTTTCCAGTACTCTTTCCTTGTTTATCCCGGCGTCTAAGGTGAGGGGACCAGGGATGTTCTGTGTGCTGTGGGGGAGGCTGACTTTCTGTCCTTCCCAGCTGTAAGGATGGACAGTTAAAGACCAGTGCAAAAAGGCCAGGTCCCTTATTCATTTGTAACAGAGAGAAATACCTGGGGGTTCCCACAAAGGGGTTTAGACCAGTTCCAAAGAGAGGTCTGGGAGGCCTTGTTCATACGCTTGGCTCTCAGGGATTTTCATGGTGCAGGCTGGGCCAGAATAAGCTTCCATAGAACTCAGCATCAATTTGCAGGCGACAGAGATGTGACCTCAGACCCGAAAGCTTAAGTCTGTGCTGTGGCTAGTGTCTTTTTGTTATTTATTTATTTACGGCCCAAATTCTGAAGGGATTCGTCAAGGGCCACCCTAAAGAGAGGTCCTTGGAAATGAGACATTCTAGGAGAGACACGTCCTTCATTACACCATGTTGGTGTGTGATGGCGTGGACAGCACATGGATGGGAACCCAGTAACTCGAGAGAGGACAGTGCAGGCAGGGAGGGCTCATCTGCTAGACCAGGGAGGCAAGAAACTTTATTGTTCTATTCCAGAGGGAGAAAGTGTATCCCGTTTTTAGATTACAGAGCTGGATCTTGGGTCAAAAAGTAGAAGGTGGAGGTCTGAAATGAGCTGCTTCCCATCGGCAGAGGTGGGCTGGGTCCCTGAGCTCTGGGTTCAGATCAGCGGTCCCATCCAGGCAGGTCCGCTCTCCACGTGGCCGACCTGGAGGTTCAGAACCCAGGGAGCTCCCCACAGATGGAGAGTCTCAGGAAGGACAGAATTTGGACTTCGAAACAGGAATTGGGGTCAATAGCCAGTGCAGTACCTTTAAGAAGAAAGGGAAGCATTTTACTTAAAAGATCACTTAATCGCTCTAAGACCCCTAAGTAGAGTGGATATATTGTGAGTTGCACCTAAATTAGATGTGATGTTCAAGACAACTTTACTAGCCAGAGACTTGGGAACAAAATGGAAGATCTCATCGGTGCTGCACTAACTGGTTCCATATGCCTTTTCCTATTTCTTTTATTGCTCTTTAAGCATCCTCTTTAACCCCCCAGCCTCTCAAGCTCTCTGTGTTTTCCTGCTGGAAGTCCCTGTTACGAAGAAGCCTTGTTCAACGGGTTAGTTTATGCTAAGATGTAAGTGACAGGCAACAGCTTAACGGGAAGTGGTTACTGACTCTATCTGGAGCAGCAGGCAGATTTTGCAGTCTTATCTGGTAGCTTTCCAAACCCGTCACCATTGATTCCCCCAGCCATATCCCCAGCAGGGATGCCAGCCACTGAGCTGTTCCTTTCCCAGCATGTGGTCTATAACTATCAGGGTCCTGCCTTCCAGCATCTGGACAGCCAGAGAAAGAGGAGGACTGAGAACCCCAAAGAAGTGGGCCTCCTATGGGGGATGCCTGGCACAGTGCTGCTTGGGCAGGGGGAGGGGAGGGGAGGATGAAACTTTGGGTCAGGTGAGAGTATCACCAGCTGTCAAATCCCGATGGTGAAATGACTGTCCCCAACCTTCTGGTAAAGCCAAGTTAACTCTGCTGCCTGTTCTCAGTGATCCCTGGTATCAGGAAATCTTCACTGCCGCCAGGGGGAAATGCATTTCAGGGCTCATTATATTTATACCCAGTAGCAAAGAAAACTGTCATTAGAATTTGCTAAGCACCTAAAAATCATACTGCACCATTTGCCTCAACCATGGTCTTGAGTTTCTAGTTAAGTTATTAACACACCTTCTTTTTGCTCTTGGACAGAGTAGGTGGGGACCTGTCGGCACACGTCCTTGATGGGCACTTCATACTGGGTTAAGTTCTTGACCCGGCTGGGTAAAACAGTGTAGGTCAGGCCTCGAGTGGACGGATAATGCTTTAAAGCCTGGAAGGGGTGGCATTTCAAAACGGTGAGACAGCAGATAAAGGTGGTGCAGCAAGGAAGAAGAGCGAGAAACCTATTCCAGTGCACAAAAATAGCCGTGAACTTGCCCCTGAGTTTCGTCTATAGCAGCAATACCCTGTCTGACCACAAGGTGATGACATTACTCCAAAAAAATCTGTGTGTGAGCCTGTGTGTCACTAACGCTGTACTCCTTTCACTCTTAAATTCTCAACTCTTCCAGCCTCCAGGGCTTTTCTCATCTCTAAAATTATGTGTTTCATTTATATCATGCATTTACTTGTTATAAATCAGCTGAGGGGAATACTTTCTACCTCTCTTTAAAATCACTGACAAATTGTTTTATTTATTTTTATTTTATTTATTTTTGCGGTACGTGGGCCTCTCACTGTTGTGGCCTCTCCCACTGCGGAGCACAGGCTTCAGACTTGCAGGCTCAGCGGCCATGGCTCACGGGCCCAGCCGCTCCGCGGCATGTGGGATCTTCCCGGACCGGGGCACGAACCCGTGTCCCCTGCATCGGCAGACGGACTCTCAACCACTGCGCCACCAGGGAAGCCCCTGTTTTATTTTTATGTGACCCAAAATGCATTTTTTTTCCCCCAAGAATCAGCAACCCACCTGAAATGGACATTCATTTTGCCCAAATGTCCTGGGTGGGTTATTTAAGCAAACAATGACAGATTTCAATGATTTGCCAAGGACCTCCTGCTGCTTTTGAATTTATTTGACAGCCCTTGTCATTTAAGAGGCTGGGAGGGAGAGAGTTTCAGCAGTCTGGGTTCATTTTAAACTAAAGATAACACGTGTGTATGTGTGCAAAGGGTGTGCAGGGGAGGAGAGAAGGCATGAGGGTAAAAATACTCTATTAGTTCACTCTAATATTTATATTCAACGACTTATATTTACTAACATGTAGCTCACACCTCTTTTGGAATAAACTAAAATTATGTCATTGTATGGAGTTTTCATTGGTCCATTTTCACTCATATGATGTAATTTAAATGGGCCATGGGCTGGACTTGGAGTCCTTTGCACGGTGATAGAATTTCATGTGCATTAAGAACAAGTATGAACTGAATTCCCCTGTGTATACAGCACCATCCTAGGAGGTCAGGATGTAGAGTTGGAAAACACCAAACTAGGAGGGGACCACAGTGAACTGGTTTCACTTACCTGGTGGTCCAGGGCCTTACTAATATCGTCCAAAGTTGGACAGCTTCATCCATCTTGGCTAGGACAAAGGCCATCTTGCTAAACAGCTTAGCCACCAGGAGGGCCTTAAAGCAACACAGCAGAACCCTGTCATTCATTCAGTCACAGTATAGTAGCCTCCTGCTTGCCATCAGTGCTGCACATAGCTGGTCCTTCAGACTGTGGCATTGAGCATCCCGGCATAGCGTGGCCCTGGGCGTCAGAGCAAAGCACTAGCAGCAGGACTGACAATGCACACAGGGCCCTGATGCCCCCGATGGCCCGTGGCACTGTCGCTGCTGCAGGCACCACGGGAAGGTATCCCCTGGGGCACTCTGCATACCCTTAACAGATTAGTGGGACTGGAGGGGTAGGGCGTCAGCCCCAGAAACAAAGCTGAATATAAGGTCCTGTTCATGGTCCTCAGCCACCTCCATGGCCCTCAGCTTCCCCATCTGTAAAGCAGGAAAAGTAGACCCTCTCCCACAGGGGTGCCATGAAAGGATGAGACAAGATACTGCCTGCTTGTGAAGCCAGTGTGTGAGATAGAGTGCTCTCTGGATGTACAGGGTGAGGAGAGGCCTCGGTCCGGACCCCTAGACTCAGATCCTGGCTCTGGGTCTGCCACTGACCACTCCTGACGTGACCCTGGACCTGACCTTCAGCCTCTCTGAGTTTTGCAGTAAAGCCGAGGTTCTCCAGCTGAGTCTGACTGAGCCCACCTCCCTCCTCCAGCCAGAGCAGTTCTGACTTCCATTCCATAGAGTGGCATTTTGTGACATCTTTCGTTGGAAGAAAAGTCTCTATGGCTTAAAACAGAGTTGGAAATCCCTGGACTGCATCCCTTTAAGGAGGACTAGGGAACCGTGTCCTCAAGGAATCAGGAGCAGGTCAGGTGAAGAGTGAGGGGGATGGTGTTTGGGAAGGAGAGAATGGGAGGTCCAGGCAGGCGCAGAGAGAAAGCCTGTGTTTGCGGGGTGTGTCCTGAGATGTCCAGTGTGCAAGTAGGAGGGGAGCTTCCAAACAGCAGGAGCTGGACAGCAGAAGCCCATCCAGGGAGTAAGGAGTGTGGGCTTTTCCTTCATTTAATCCTCTCAGAGTCCTTTCCGGTAGGAAAGACAGCTGTTGAGTCTGCTTGGCAGATGAGTAACCTGAGGTGCACAAAGGCTGAGCCACATCTCTGGTTCTAGGGCTTTTCTATCAGGGAGGTGTCCCTTCCCAGTCCTGCCTCTTTCTGCCAGGTCA
Source organism: Neophocaena asiaeorientalis asiaeorientalis (assembly GCF_003031525.2). Lineage (NCBI taxonomy): Eukaryota > Metazoa > Chordata > Mammalia > Artiodactyla > Phocoenidae > Neophocaena > Neophocaena asiaeorientalis. The sequence continues at coordinate 680,076 of NW_020172477.1, forward strand.
TACCTCACCATACCCAACCACCTGGGCAAGTGGAAGCAAGGTTTCTAAAAGTGAAAATAGGATGAATGGATAAAGAAGATGTGGCACATATATACAATGGAATATTACTCAGCCATAAAAGGAAACGAAACTGAGCTATTTGTAATGAGGTGGATAGACCTAGAGTCTGTCATACAGAGTGAAATAAGTCAGAAAGAGAAAGACAAATACCGTATGCTAACACATATATATGGAATTTAAGAAAAAAAATGTCATGAAGAACCTAGGGATAAGGCAGGAATAAAGACACAGACCTAGTAGAGAATGGACTTGAGGATATGGGGAGGGGGAAGGGTAAGCTGTGACAAAGCGAGAGAGAGGTATGGACATATATACACTACCAAACGTAAAATAGATAGCTAGTGGGAAGCAGCCGCATAGCACAGGGAGATCAGTTCGGTGCTTTGTGACCGCCTGGAGGGGTGGGATAGGGAGGGTGGGAGGGAGGGAGACGCAAGAGGGAAGAGATATGGGAACATATGTATATGTGTAACTGATTCACTTTGTTATAAAGCAGAAACTAACACACCATTGTAAAGCAATTATACTCCAATAAAGATGTAAAATAAATAATAAATAAATAAATAAAAGTGAAAATAAATTATTCTCCTGCTTTTGAAATGAACTGATTAAAATCTGAGATCAAGACAAAAGACCTCCATAGCACATACCAGTTATAAGAAATCTGGGTTCTTGAAATGGCTCTCTTATTTCAGAGGCCTTCAGGAGCCCTGTGAAGTCAACACAGGAGACGAACACAAAAGGATGTGGGATCCCTAGAGATCACAGAAGTTCCTACTGTGGTCACTGGCTCAAAAAGAAGTCACTGCAGATGCAAGAAATCTGGTCCCTTATCTAAAGAGATGTATTCCCTCAAGATCCTAAACCTAGAGAATGTCTGTGTAGACAGGGTCCTCTTCTCTCTGAAAAAGCATAAGGCAAAATGTTGGAGCAGGCAAGGCTTTCTTTGGCATTTATAATGAACGTGTTCCACATCTTACATTCTCGTAGTCCAAGATTCCATCCCATTCAATCAAAACATTGTTGACTTGGATGCTGACCATACCTCGAAAGGCATTGACAATGGATGCTCTGGGTCCCAACAGATCCATCCAGTGGATGGCTGTCACTGATGCTCTGGAGATCAGGCTTAGCCCAAAGACACTACTGGAACTGCCCTTAACAAATCTAATGACTGTTACAACACTACATGCGAAGGTCATTTCTCAGACGTCTTATTTGAGAAAAGAGCAGCATTTGACGCCGTTGTGGCCCTCAGCGAGCCTCCGGGACACACACGTTTACCTGTTGGTTTCCATCATTCTGACCAGCCTTCTCCCTTTCACTTCCCCAGCCTCGAAATGCGGATGGTCCTAGACCTTAGTCCTTGGACCTTTCCTCTTTTCTGTCTACACTTAGCTCACTTAGTGATTTCACCCACCGTGTTATGGCTTTGAATACAGTCTCGGCTCTAAACATTCCCAGGTGTGTATGTCCAGCGCAACTCTCTCTCGACCCCCAGACTCATGCATCTAATTCTCTACTTGACGCTTAATCATCTGAAAGTCAACACGTTCAGAACTGATCTCCACCCCCGCCAACCTGCTGCCCACAGGCTCCATCTCAGTGAATGGAGCCACCATCCTTCTCTCCACTAAGGTCAGTGCTATTGGAGCCATCTTGACTCTTCTTTGCTTCCCACCCATATCCAACTGAGAAGAAAATCTTTTCAGCTGTACCTTCAAAATATATACAGAATTAAATAACTTCTCATCAACTCTGCTACTACTATCCTCGTTTAATCCGCCCCCCCGCCGGAATCTTTTGAAAGCCTCCTAACAAGTGTTTGTCAGAGCACCCCGGTTAAATCCCGAGGCGGACCAAACCCAGCTGTAGCTTCCTATCTCATGCAGTATAAAAGCCACATGATTTACAGGGACCTACTGGGTCCCACAAGGTCAGACCTCTGTTACCTCTCTGCCTTCACTTGCAACTCATGTTCCTCTCACCTGTCAGCTCCTGCTACTCTGGCTTCTTCACTGTTCTTTGCTCAGGGCCTTTGCACGTTTTGTTCCATCTGTCTGGAACACTTACTCCCAGGAATCTGAGTTTTGCTTCCTCATCCTTTTTTTTTAAACATCTTTATTGGAGTATAATTGCTTTACAATGGTGTGTTAGTTTCTGCTGTGTAACAAAGTGAATCAGCTATACATATACATATATGCCCATATCTCCTCCCTCTTGCGTCTCCCTCCCACCCTCCCTGTCCCACCCCTCTAGGTGGTCACGAAGCACCGAGCTGGTCTCCCTCTGCTATGTGGCTGCTTCCCACTAGCTATCTATTTTACATTTGGTAGTGTGTATATGTCCATGCCACTCTCTCACTTCGTCCCAGCTTACCCTTCCCCCTCCCCATATCCTCAAGTCCATTCTCTAGTAGGTCTGGCAGGATGGGAATAAATACACGTCCTCATCTTTTGTGATCAAGGTGTAACCTCCCTGGGAGCCCTGTCTAAGACTGAGGACGCCACCCCTGACATTCTCTTTCCCCTCTTGCTTTCTTTTTCTCTGTCACACTGATCAGTCTATATAGTTTGCCTCTAAAAATCATACCGTTTCTTCCTGTAGGACGTAAGCACTCTGAAGTTAGGGACTTCTGTCTGCTTTGTTTACTGCTGTATCCCCAGCCCATAAACCAATAGCACCTAGGTCCTCAATCAATGACGGTGAGTGAAGCAGTAAATAATTTCCGTAAGTGCCCTCAACCAAAAAGAGTGTCACGAGAGAGAATAGCAATGAGGACCCAATTCAGATGCCGGGGGAGGAGTTGGGGAAGGGTCAGGCCTTTCTGAGAAGTGACTTTTGGGCTAAGACCTTCCAGAAGCCTGGGTGTGGCCAGTTAGACGTGTGGGGTTGGGTGGGGAAGCAGTCTGATCCACGGTTTGGGTTTGCTGGAGACTGAGAGGTTTCTTGAGTGCCAGAGGAAAATGCCTGGTGAACCAGGCTGCGTGGGTCACTCTGGAGGAGGGTGTCCCCAGCAGAGGCTGGGAAAAGTGCCAAGGCTTGGCGGGAAAGGTGGGGGGTGCAGGCTGGGCGGCCATGGAGGCTGGGCCTGGGTGATTTTCTATTGTCTGTGTGATGGGAGCCACCAGAGGGTCTTTAAAAAACCTCTTCTAGCTCTCTGCGGAGAACGGATTGGAGGCCAGTAGAAGTGAATGTGGAGACATGTTATCTCCCGGTAATAAGGGTTCTGAAAGCGGGCCTGGGTTTTATGAGTTTCATTCCAGATTCATTCCAGGCCCTTGGGGTGAGGGTGAGGCTCCAGGCTCGAGTTATTGTCTCTTGGGGTTGGACAGAGCGGGCAGGTTGGGAGCTGCCTGATTTCCGTTCATATAGGCACTTACTGTGAATTGCTAAGTGGGTGAGATCGGAGTGGTTTCTTGATAAAGAGAGAGCTTGTCACAGGGGATTTCGGAACCATTTTCCCCATCAAACCAACAGATGTGTTAATCCTCCATCTAGATAACAGGATAATGTAGTTGCAGACCTTGGCTTTAAACCCCACTGCAGATGAACCGACTGTCAAGGACCTCGGCTGCCGGCAGACAGGCCTGGATGATGAAGAATGCCAGACGTGCAGGGCTGGGACTGTGGACCGTGGACGTTCCAGGCCTGACTCCCCTCCGTGGGCACAGGGGAGGGGCCCACGAGCTTCTGGATGGCCTGATGCTTTATCGCCTGCCGGCATCATACCCAGTGGCACGAAGAAACCCATCCTGTGCCAGACTGTAGGGTGAGATTACCTGGCCCAGCCTCTTTAAGGCAAAAACTATGATTTAGGAAAAGAGATTGGCACACAGACAAGCATCATAGCAGTTTTGTCCTACGTGGACATAGAGGACAGACTGGTGGTTGCCAGTGGGGAGAGGGCTGGGAGAGGGATGGAGTGGGAGTTTGGGGTTAGCAGATGTAAGCGTTTATATATAGAACGGATAAACAACAAGCATTACTAAGCATCTTGAAGATAAAGTTCACCCCAACGCTCTCACAAAGTTGATTATTCTTGCATAATTTCTCCTGGTATTTTCCCATGCGAATTTATTAATATAATTTCCATAAATAAATGTGGTGTTCTACTTTTTTTATAACGATGTATTTCAGTTAATCATTTAAAGACCTTTAAAAAGCAGGGGGAAGCAGAGGATATACAAATACAAAATCCAAAAGGGTTTTTTTCTAATTATATGCATAATGTTGCAATGAACGTCTTGGTGTGAAAACATTTTTATTCTTTTGTATTATTTCTATAAGATAGACTCCCAGAAGTAGATTGAAATTGAAACACCTTATGTATTTGAAACACATTATGATTCATGATACACACTGCCCAAATGCTTTTCAAAATATTGTGTTTATTTGCACTTTCACCCATAATGTATGCATATACAAATTTTATGGCAATAAACATGATTCTTTTTTAAAAGTTTTAATGGTTTAAGTATGACATCAAATGTTATTCTTGTTTTAGTTTTATCTCCTTGATTATACATGGGATGACTGAATATTTTTCCATAACATTTTCTTTCTTCTTTCTTTTCTTAACTAGTTCCTTGCTATTTGTAATTCCTGTATGAGCCTCAGTTTCCTCTTCTGTAAAATGGGTATGTTAGCAGTATTACCTTATAGGATTGTTGTAAGGGTTAATTAGCCAGAGCAGTGTTGGATAGTGGTCATAGGCTTAGCTTGGATGTCATCTAGACTATCTGGCTTTGGATGCCAGCTCTGATATTTGAAAGCTGATGGAGGTGGGGATTGGCAAGTTCACAATACCAAGAGCAGGAGGGATTGGACAGATCGTCGTGGCCATCTTTGGAAATACCATCTATCACGTTAGTCAGTTTCTTCTTTAAATAAGTCTCTAATTACACAAATAATGCATCCTTTTAAAATATGAAAGTTAAGGCTAGCGTCCCTTTTGACGAGCACCTCAATTCCCATCTCCTCTCCAAAGGTGACTACCGTATTTTGTTTGGTGAACGTCTGGTGGGACATTTTGCTTGTGCATACCTCCATGCACATACACACATGCCCACCAGCATCCATAGAAAATCTGTAGCGTTTCTAATGGTTCACATTAATAGTATCGTACTATATGTATTTCATTTCAATGTGATTTTTCGTTCAACACATCCAGAGATCGTACTATGTCATGCACTAAGACCTCCCTCATCCTTTTCCATTTGCACACAATATAGATATAACATAGTTTATTGAATAATTACACTATTCACCAACACAAAATGAGTGTCCTTTTCCCAGACTCTCTCTGACAGTTAAATGTTTTCAATTTTTGCAGTCGAATTGGTGAAAATGACATGATAATTGTTTTACTTTGCATTTCTTGGATTATTAAGTGAATATTTTCATAAGTTTATTGACCATTTGCTTTTCTTTTGACTTGCTTATTTTTATACTTTGCTCCTGTTCTGAGTCATTTAAAAATTCATTTGTGGGATTTTCTTTATATAATATTCATTTGTTGCAAAATTCTTCTCTCATACTTTCACTTATTTAACTTTGTTTACACTCTTTTGATGAACAGAATTTTTAGAATGTTGATGTAATCAATTTTATCAGTCACTTAGGCTATGGTTTTGTTTTGTGTGTTTTAAAATTTTTTGAAGTCTTTGTTACTCCCCAAATATTTTCCTTTAATACTATATAATTGTGTTTTGTAAGTTTAGATCTACAATTCGTTTAGGAGTAAGTTTTATGACAGTGTCACTTAGGTCTTAATGGGCAGTCAGTTGTCCTAATCCCATTTATTTAATTCTTCCCCCTTTTATTTAAAGTAGTATCTTTATTGTATGCTAAATTCCCATATATTCAGAGATCCTTCCGGATTTTCCATTGTGCTACACTGATCCATCTACTTACTCTTGTGACAATATCCCAGTTTGTATAACTATAGCTTTCTAACATGTTTTTCTCCCCCTCTTTTTTTTTTTTTTTTTTCCCATCATAGG
>NW_020172477.1:686571-743942 GCF_003031525.2 Neophocaena asiaeorientalis asiaeorientalis
CCCCCTTTTTTTTTTTTTTTTTTTTTTCCCGGTATGCGGGCCTCTCACTGTTGTGGCTTCTCCCGTTGCGGAGCACAGGCTCCGGACGCGCAGGCCCAGCGGCCATGGCTCACAGGCCCAGCCGCTCCGCGGCATGTGGGATCTTCCCGGACCGGGGAATGAACCCGTGCCCCCTGTATCGGCAGGCAGACTCTCAACCACTGCGCCACCAGGGAAGCCCTCCCCCTCTTTATTCTTATTTTTCAAATCTGTCTTGACTATTCTTACCCATTCAGTCTTCCATAGGAATTTAGAATCAACTTATTAGGAGCTTTTGATTGGCAATGCGTTGAATTTATTAACTAATTTTGAAAGACTTAACAAATACTTTTCTATTTGTAAACTTGTCATTTTTTCCCTTCTTGCTTAGCATCCCTAACTGTATCATGCAATTCTCAAAGTAGCCACAGGGTGGCGGTAGGAGTAAAGAAGGTGAAACTCGGGCCCCTCATGAGAGACCTGGGAAGCCAGGAAGCCCTTGAGAGAGGAGAACGCTTGTGGCAGAGTGAGCCGGCAATTATCTGCACGCAACACCTTACACTTATTTTTCACAGTTTACAAATATTTCATTTACATTATTTCCCTTGGAATAGGTGATGAAGGTGATCTTTCCCCATTTTATAGGTGAACGAATGAAACATGAAGACATGCAGCCAGTTTGGGAGGGTGCAGTGCCCACACCCTCCGTGCCAAGCCCAGGGCTCTTTCTACTTCATCCTCGTGCAGATTTCAGACTTCTCCACACTAGACAAAAGGAAAACAAAATTAGTGAAAGCTAAAATTCAAAGCGACAGCAGGAAAATGTGTGCAGGTCCGTCATCCCTCTGTTCAAAATCTTAGTGTCACTTCTGTGTGTCCCCCTCTCCTTTCCCTAATTTAGGTGGTCCCTAAAGCTCTGAATTTTTCCTTTGTGACATATCTCACATCTGCCTTTTCTCTCCTCCCAACATCATCATCTTCACCTCACTTCTGATGGCATCCATGACTCCAGGTTTCCCCTCCAACTCATCTGCTTCACCAAGGTAATACTTTTTGTCAGTCAGAGATGGGGAAACTGGGACAAAGAAGGTTATTGTTTCAAGGATGGGATGACTGGGGTTGAATGGGAAGTTGGTGGGGCTTCCAAAGCAGGTGGGACCTTCCGAGAACATTTGGGTGGGTCGATGTACAAGGTGCCGAGGGTGTGGGAAGCTGTGACATGGTCAGGTGGTCGTTGCTATCTGATTACCTGGTAGGGCTCGGGGAGAGGAAGATGCAACAGGAAGCAGGTGAGGGGCTATTCAAAGATAGGCAGGCAGGGACCTTGTGGTTTTCCCGGAGATCAGTTCATGCCTCGTGGGTCAGCAGGACCACAGTCACACTCAACCATGACCCAGACTTTGGAATCCCTTGTGCTCTAGGCCATGCTAATTCCGACAGCCTTGAGCCAGTTGCTTCAAGGTTCTGGCGACTCAGGGATCTGGTGACTGAGCCCTTGTCCTATTCCTCAGGATTGGGGCTTTATTTTATGTCCGGACCCAATAATGGTCTTGTACCTGAGCAGCGGACTTGGCTGTGAGCTCAGCTCCCCAGTTCTTTCAGCTCCAGGGTCCTGCCTCGGGTCCTGAGGGCCTGGTCCTAACCCAGCCTTGCAGGTCTCCCTGACCCTGGACATCTGCACCAACTCTTTTGGGCCCCAGACTCTCTGACTCTACTCCCAGGCCAGGGCGCCTCCCTCTGTGACCCTTACTCCCTTCCTGGAACTTCCCAACCTGCACACCTGCCCCGACCCACGGGGCTCTGCCTGCCTCACAGCATTCCCCGCATCTGCTGCGGCCCTGCCCATGGCACCTCTCTCGGTTCTACTGTCGCCCACAAGGAGCCTCTTGAGATGCCTCCAAGGCCAAGGGCATGTAGTCCGTTGACCCCAGGCAATGGGCAGAGCAGGCAGTCATGTTGGGCGAAGCACCGGGCAGCACGGGGCAACCCCTCACCACTTATCACCGAGAGGCAGCTGAAAAAGAACACCCTCTGGGACCTGTTTTCCAAGAAGACTCCCTGAGTCACGGTGGAAATGTGACCCCGGGCCACGCCTCTCAGCACCGGCTGCTTCTACTTCCTACAGCTTTAAGAAGAGAAGTCAGAAACCTCAGTTTTGCCTTATAATGCAAATTGGGGCAACTCTTTGGGAAGGCGGGGCTGTGACTCAGGGAAGCCTGCAGGGGGGCCTGAGAGAAGGGTTCTGTGCAAGTGTAGTACAGATGTTCTCACACACACACACACACACACACACACGCACACGAGCTGTGCTCTGGTTGGGAAAAGGATAGGATTCCTTCACCCACCACACACATGCAAGCCTTATAGCTCCTTTGTGTTTTGTGAATTCTTTTCCTCTAAATTCACAGAATCTGGATTCATTATTGCAAGTGTGGGCATGGGGAGGGGAGGTGTTTATTCCCACCATCCAAAGAAGCAGATCTACAGGAACTGTGCCTCTGAAAGGAGAACATCAGCTCAAAGGGCCCAGCACGGGGCAGGGGCAGGAAAAAGATGGAAGTCTTAGCCAGTCCGGTGAACAGAATGAGAATTTGTGTTAGATTTTAAAAAAATTTCACTAGACAGCAAACATTTTTAAAGCAACCATTCCACAACCTTAAAAAAAAAACAAAACACTTTATTTGAAGAGTCATAAAAGCGAAATCATCCTCACTCCATCCTTCCTTAATCCCACCCTACACCCCAAGTGGATGGTGGTAGATCCCTATGTAAGTGGAATAAAATAAGGAGAATTGGAAAAAGACACTTTCCCCTCTCTTTTGGGCTCCAGTTGACCCTGTGGCCTGGTAACAGGGGATGCTGGATAATTTGTTGAGTGAATTGGGGAGTGGTCTGGCCCCTGGAGAAGGACAAGGAGGTTTGAACTATTAGGGCAGGTTGGGGAGGACCAAGAAACACTTGATCCAATTGTTTCTCTTGGGTCAAGTCACCTCCCTGTGCAGCCACTGCTCATTCAAACCCCTGTATGTGGCTGATGGAGATTTTTGGTGGCTGTGGCCCGTATGCTTCCACCCGTGCTCCTACTCAAAGATCAAGGACCACCCCAAGGCCCCCGGACAACAGCTGCAAGCCTTGCCCCTCTCTAAGCCCCTGAGATTCCTTCACATCGTATCTCATTTCCAACTTAGCCACCCAACACTCAATACTGTTCTGTACCCGTCTTCAAAACCTTTTTTTTTTTTTTGGCCACACAGCAAGGCATGTGGGATCTTAGTTCCCCGACCAGGGATCGAACCCGTGCACCTTGCAGTGGAAACGTGGAGTCTTAACCACTGGACCGCCAGGGAAGTCCCTGTCCTTATAAAGAGAAGGCCCATCCTACGTCCTTACCCAAGCTCCAACTATAATGCCATCTTGTTAACGAGCTATTCCTCTGCCTCTTTCTTCCACACCCAGGATCCCCAAGTTACCTGATATCCAACCTTTTTCCCTGGTTAGTGTCCTGGTTTTGGAAAGTGCTGTTCAAGGCCCTTCACGATTACCTATCTACTGCCCATGACCTACAGACTAATTGCCAAGTACAGCAGTTCATAAAATATCAGATATACTTTCCTGGTAAGTCACCAGCTATTTATCTGTTACCATAGAAAGTGTCCACCTTCCTTATCAGAGCAGAACTGTTTGTGCTCACCCAGCCCGACCTCCCCTATTCTCACTGGAAGGAGGTAAAGGAGACTGCATTATTGTTTCAAATATGAGATGCCCCTCCCTGAGAGGGAGGAAAGCATTTTATCTCCCTGCCCCATGGACATCAGACTTGCCCACGTGACTTGTTTTCACCAACGAATGTGAAGGGAAGTGGAATGTGTCACTTCCAGGCAGAAGTTTTAGGAGCCAACATCGGTGGCACCATATTCCCTTTCCTTCTGCCACAAGCGACAGTGATATTCCAAGTAGAGGCTACTCTGTCTTCCTGAGTCCCAGAGTGAAAAAGACAGGGTAGATTTGTAGCTGATATATAATGGACATGTACTATTGGCAAGAAATACACCTTTGTTGTCGGAGTTTTGAGCTTTGGGGGTTGTTTATTACTACAGCATGCCAGGTAGGCGGAAGCAGTAACCCCTCACCCTCAGGTTTCCCCGGAGGGGAGGGCATTTCTTCCATTCTTCAGGAGGAAAACAATAGAGTAGAAATGCTTCCAGCTTTGCCCTATTCCTCCTCCCTCCTTCCTAGGGGAGGAGATGCACCTTATCTCATTGGTGATGGGGGAGAGGGAGCTGGCATAGGTAGCCCCCTCCTTCCAGGCTCCCTTCAGGATACGTCTGTCTGCAGACTTGTCATCTTCTGCATGTAGCTGTGTGGTAAACCCCTAGGGACAGGCCGGCTGTCTGTGGGCAAACATCGAAACAAACCCACCTCTTATTGGTAATAAAGATGATTTTTTTTTTTTTTTTTGCGGTACGCGGGCCTCTCACTGTTGGGGCCTCTCCCGTTGCGGAGTACAGACTCCGGACGCGCAGGCTCAGCGGCCATGGCTCACGGGCCTAGCCGCTCCGCGGCATGTGGGATCTTCCCGGACCAGGGCACGAACCCGTGTCCCCTGCATGGGCAGGCGGACTGTTAACCACTGCGCCACCAGGGAAGCCCTAAAGATGATATTTTGATCTCCGTATATCTGCTCCTAGTGAGTGCGTCTAACTCCCGTATCTGAACCTGGAAATAATGGTGCTATATATTTGCTCCTTAGGACTCCAATACACAGCATCTATGTGGCCCAACTCCGTTCCTGTATCTTATCATATAGCATCAGTGACATCCCCAGACCTGTTCCTGGGGCATCTTTGACCATCCAGAAAGACTAGAGGGCACAGCCCAGCAAGCCAAAGATGGTGTAAGGAAGCTGTTACTGCTCTGACTGCAGCAGAGAAGAAGCTGCCCATGTAGGGTCAGAGGGCTGTTGCTCGAGATTCATTAAAACTCAGAAGTCATCATTTATCCAACTCCCCATGCCATTTCTCAGCAAACTGCTTCTATAACCCCAAACAGGGACTCAATATATGGTTGAAGGGGTCCTGGACGGCACCTCTGGTCCACACCTCTTTGCCCAGGTCCGTTCCCTTGGAAAATCCATTTGTCTTCTGCATCACTCAGCTCTGACCCTTGCCTCCCTCTGAAGAACTAACCAAGGAAGTCTGGGGGGCAGCAGGAGCGATGGTAGAAATAGAACCTCCATGGCATCCTCAACCCCAGCCTCCTAAAGCTAGTGGGTTAACCTGCTCCATCAGAAGAGGACGATGGCTTTCAATGGAGCGTTAAGTATGTGTTTCATGTTGAAAAATGAGAATTAGAGAGGTTGTGGGACTTGTTGAAGGCCACACAGCTACTGTCTCTGTGCCTCCTTTCAAACTAAACAGTCATAATAGTGACAGTTCATTGAAGGTTTCCTGTGGGCCCAGTCCCATCCTGCCCTCTTGCCATGTATCATCTTATTTAATTCGCACATCAGGTATACGAGGTGAGTCTTATTACTATTAATTTAAAGATGATGGAACTGAGACTCAGATAATTTTTGTAACTTGCCCCAAATCTGATTCCATAATTGACTCTATTACCTATTCTGTTCGGTTACATTATAAAAGTTAGTATTGTAAAACTCAGAAATTCAGTCTGAGAGCTATTCTGTATCTTGCAGGGGGGAATTCAGATCCTACGCATCCAAAAGGAGATGCGACGGTTCCACTATTTTTTGTTGTTGAAGTACAGTTGATTTACAATGTTGTGGTAGTTTCTGGTGTATAGCAAAGTGACTCAGTTATACATATATATACACATTCTTTTTCATATTCTTTTCCATTATGGTTTATTACAAGATATTGAATATAGTTTCCTGTGCTATGCAGTAGGACCTCAGTGTTTGTATCTGCTAATCCCAAATTCCTAATTTATCCCTTCCCTGCTTTCCCCTTTGGTAACCATAAGTTTTTTTTTTTTTATGTCTGTGAGTCAATAGAAATTGCATAAATAAGTTCATTTGTACTATTTTTTAGATTCCACATAGAAGTGATATCATATAATATTTATCTGTCTGACTTACTTCACTTAGTATGATAATGTCTAGGTCCATCCATGTTGCTGCAAATGGAATTATTTCATTCTTTTTTACGGCTGAGTAATATTCCATTGCATATATGTACCACATCCTCTTTATCCATTCGTCATCTAGGTTATTTCCATGTCTTGGTTATTGTAAATAGTGCTGCTATGAACATAGGGTTGCATGTATCTTTTTGAATTACAGTTTTCTCTGGATATATGTCCAGGAATGAGATGGCAGGATCCTATGGTAATTCTATTTTTAGTTTTTTAAGGAACCTCCATACTGTTCTCCATAGAGGATGTACAAATTTACATTCCCACCAACAGTGCAGGAGGGTTCCCTCCAAAAGGGATTTGAGAATGTTAGAATGTTGGAGCTGGGAGGATTATCAAATGCCTCCTGTTTCTGGGCCTCTTTTACCACTATGCTCCGTGTGCATATGTGCACATACACACACACGCACGCACACACACGCACGCACACACAGCAGATTTTCAATGTCAGTTGCCATGGAGCAAAAGATTGGCAGGGGGCCAGCTACAGCTCCACACTGTTCCCATGTTCCCAGACCAAGGGGTCTATTCCAATTTATTTACTGCGTTGAGACAAAAACTGAGCACCAGAGCTAGTTCGCGTGCATTGGGATATTTAAGTTTAATAATTAAACAGTGTGCTGGTCAACTGAATGTCACCTCTCGTGCCTTTGCTAAAAAGGAAATGCTGCAATGCTCACTGCTTAGGGGCTTTTCTTGTTCAAAGTAACACCACATATTGAGCAAATCAATATCCCATTTTAATGGTCTCATTGGGTGGGAACCAGGGGTCCACATGCCAATATAAATAAGAAAGAATCGGTGGAGCAGAAAGCTTTCTACATTTCATCAACAGATAAGCGCTAGTTGCGCATTATTTATTTATAATTTATCTTTATTTTGACACAATTAAAAAATTATACAAAAGTTGCAAGTAGAGGGAAAAGAACCTTATTTTCCCAACCCATGTGAGTGCAAATTGTCACCCTGATGCCCATTACCTATGAATTATTTGCATTTCCTGCAAATCAGGGCATTCTTCTACCTGTGTAACCACAATACAACCAACACGTCAGGAAATGAACATTGATACATTGTTACCAATGAATTCTTAAGCTCCCAATCAAGTTTTGCCAACTGTCCTATTAAGGTCCTTTCTAGAAAAAAGATTCAGTTCAGAATCATGTGTTGCATTTAGTTGTTATGCCTCTTTAGTTCCCTGCAGTTTGGAACAGTTCCTCAGTCTTTCCTTCACTTTAATGACCTTGACACATTTGAAGGTTACAGACCAGTTATTTTGTAGTACGTTCCTCAATTTACTTTTTTTTTTTTTTTGGCGGTGCGCGGGCCTCTCACTGTTGTGGCCGCTCCCGTTGCGGAGCACAGGCTCCGGACGCGCAGGCTCAGCGGCCATAGGCTCACAGGCCCAGCCGCTCCGCAGCATGTGGGATCTTCCCGGACCGGGGCACGAACCCGTGTCCCCTGCATCGGCAGGCGGACTCTCAACCACTGCGCCACCAAGGAAGCCCTCAGTTTACTTTTATTTGATATTTCCTTAGGGTTAAATTCAGGTTATACACCACTGGCAGGAGTACCACTGAAGTGATGCTGTATTCTTCTCACCGCATCCCAACAGCGGGTGCTTGGCTTTGTCTTGTTCTGTTACTGAAGATGCTCACTTTGATCCCTTGATTAAGGTGGCTTCTGCCAAGCTCTTTCATGTAGTCATTCCTTTTCTCTTTATACTTCATGAGGTTTTTGTTGAGAGATACTCGGGAACCATGTAACTGTTCCATCTCTCATTGAATATTCAATCGATTCATTTATTTATTTAGATCTATCAATGCCAGGTTTCTGATTTTATTCAATGGGTTGTAATCCATTACTATGATTATTTATTGGATGCTCAAACTGTCCTCGATTTGGCCATAGGGAAGGTTTTCCACTGGCCTCTGTTTCCTTTTGAGTGCCCCTATCATTCCTGTGTTCTTCCTTTATGTCTTTTGAGGACAACAGATGTTCAAGGCTCATCTTGTAATTTCCCTGCTCCAGTCCTGGAATCAGCCGTTTTCTAAAAGGAACTCTGGTTCCTTTTACTGGAGAATGACATTCAGAAGCCAGGATCTGGGCTCAAGATGTGCCCACCTTCTCAGTGGTCAGAGTGAGGGAGGATATGTATGTACATACATATTTTAAAATAGTCATACATGTTTAGAAATAGATGTATATGTACTGCATTTTATATCTATAGATATTGATAATTTTTCAGTTTATCAATCGTATATCATTTAGATCTATATTAATTGAAAATCATAGTTAACACCAATACCTTGATTTAAATTTAACACCATGGGGTTCGTTTTAGTTTCCCATTTTCCATATTTGTAACTCCCTTCTTTGACAGTGAGGGATTTGACTCCTGTTTGATGATTTGACTCAATCATCCTGCAGTGACCAATTCCTCCAGAGCCACCAGCACCCCTTCCCTGTGTGGGAAGCACCCCACTCAGACCTTGACTCCCTGCTCTGGGTCACCATGGTTCCCACTCTCCATCCTTCCAGCATGGACTCCTACTTTGCTGGGTCCCACCTTATGAGTTTGGGAAGAAATTGTTTAGGAAGGGAAGGAAAAAGATTAGAAACAACACATTTGTTTATTTACATATTCTTTTTGGCAAAATAAAGGAGAGGAGAGCTTTTCTACTATAACACTGTATTATGTGAATGTTCTTAATGGTGAATATTTGAGCTGGTTTAGACTTGAAGGGAATAAACCTGGGAATGATATTCCGAAAGTTTTACGCCAAGAATTGTTCCTGAGTAGGTAATCTCTGTTTAAAGACAGCCTCAACATGTCGTGATGATCTAACGCAGAAATGAGAGAAGCAATGTGTGAATAAAGACCCTATGAACTTCTCTCTTTATGATTTATCCTATAGATTCTCAGGGGAGGACACTGTGGACAGGGCGCGGAGTCTGCTGAGCAGGGAGCCCATTCTGAGTTCTAATACGGGCGGCACAACCCATTCAAGGAGGGCCACACAACGGATGCTAAACCTGCTGAGTGTCGGTCTTCTTGTGAGTAAAGCCTGATAATTCCTAGGTCCTCTTACAGTCAGACAGTGTAGGGTCCCCACGGCACTCTGCACATTTATCGTACTGTCCACGCACCCTCCTCCACGCAAGCCTCACTCATCATCTCCCCTGTGCCCAGCCAGGTCTGGCAACTATAGGCGTTCAGTTGGCCTTTGTGGGTGAGTGAGTGCATGACTGATGGCCCCAGGCTGGCCGGTCTGGTCTCCCTCTTTAAAAGCATCCTCTCTTAGCACAGCTGAGAGCTCCCTCCCAGACTGCACTACAAGAAGTCAGGCTTGTTAGGACTGCTGGGTGCTCTGCACGGGCTAACATCCACCCCGTCCCTCATAAAAAGCCCCGATTCCCCGATAAGGAAAGGAAGTGACTGCCGCAGGAATTTGATCTGTGATAACCCGTTCCATCACTCTTGGTAGACTGTGGTGTGTGGCTTCTGGTCGCATGAGGCAGCAGCAGCCGCAGCCTCTAAAGAATGTGTGTCCAATATTTGGTGCTGAAAGGCTGGAAGGAGATGCAGCATCCAGGACGTGTCAGGGCAGATGATTCCCATAATGCAAAGGGGGTGATCCTCATGTGGGCAGCAAGTGGGGGATGAGGTCATGGGGAAGAATTTAGAGAGGATTAGGTCTTGCTTCCCTGTGCGTAATTTTTTAAAGAAATATAAAATCTATCTTTTTAACGTCTCATATCTGTTTCCTTTTAATCTTTCAACCTGGCCCCCACTAAAACTGAATTTTAAATAAGCTTAATGTTTGCAGTGCCTTGTGCTCCTTTTGGAGACGAGGAAATTGTCTATCACCTTAGTCTGGAAGACGGCCGTATTGATACTGGTGACTTCTTTTCTTTTAAAACACGTATGTTCCCTGGAGGAGTAACTTATTGCCACTCACATCTTAGTGTTAATTGCATTAGCAGATAGCATTCTCTCAATTCTTAACTATAATGAGCAGTGGGAAAAGAGAATTTTGTTTCAGATCAAGCTCCTCTCACACCACAAATTGACAGAGGAAAGGGTTTTTAGAGCTGGGCATTGCAGGGAAGGTATTCTAGAGAGGGTATTGGCTGTGGGTGCCAATGTGAAATGGCAGAAATACTCTGGACTCACAGAGAATTGGGTTCAGATCTCAGTTCTATTAGAGACTAAGTCACCTGGGAAAAGTCATCTAACAATTTTAAGCTTAAGATTTCACATCTACCACATAATGATGTAGGCCTTCAATAGATGGTCTTCAGGCACTAACATTATTGGAGTCTATGGTTTAGCTTGTGAAAGCAAAACACGTCTTAGAGAACAACCTACTATCTGGTGTATGATATACCATTACCTTGAATTATTATCTAAAAGGAATTAGGAATATTGCCTATGAAGTGGTAATTCAGGCCTGATTTAAGGACAGATAGTTGCTGTCATTTGTAGATGCACAAAGCCCAATGCCAGCATACAGCAGGTGTTTATATATTATAGAGACGTCTTTATACAATGTAAGCCTGCATTTTAATGGAAGGAAAAAGTCAAATTCTCTGCTTGTACCACTGACAATTTTATGAGATCATCTAGTCTTTTATCAAAGATTCTCCCTGTTCATTTTCGTTTTTTAGGTACAAAGAAGTATTTAAATAGTAAAAAAAGAAAAAGAAAAAGAAAAGAAAAGAAAGAAAGAAACAATCTAAATATTTAATAATAAGAGACTGGGTAAGGAAATGTAGGTCTGTGCAAATAAATGGAGTATCATGTAGCCATGTAATAAAGATTATATAAATGCACATTGACACAAAAAGATGTTCAAGTTATATCATTAAGTTTAAAAAGGTAGGTTACTACAAAGCTCTCATAGCATGGAAAAAAGACTGAAAGACTTACACACCAGAACGCTTACAGGGTTTATATATCTTCATGGTAGGATTAAAGATTTGTGAAATAAATTTTTTCTTCCTTTATTCTTTTTTTTTCCAATTTGTTCTTTTAAAGATCTTAAACAAGATATAATTCACACACCATATAACTCACCCAATTAAAGTGTGTAATTAAAGTGTGTAATTTAATGACTTTTAGTACACTCACAGAGTTGTGCAACTACATGGCCACAGTCAATTTTAGAACTTTTTCAACACCACAGAAAGAAACCTTGCATCCCTTAGCTAACACCCCTGAGTCCCACCCACCCCAGCACCCATACCCTTGCAACCACTAATCTACTTTTTGTCTTTATAGATTTTAAAACATCCTCTGGATTTATATTTGAAGTTTACATTTATATGTCTTAAGTTGGCTTTTCAGCAGAACTCACCTGAGATACATCCAATGATCCTGTATCTAAACAACCATCACAAAACTGTTTTCTCTGGACCCAAACTAGGGACCAAAGTTGCATCTATAACTATGGTTTTTAGATCTGGTAGCATTGGATGGGTTAGGGCGTGGGTTGAGGTGTGAAGATCCCAAGCTTCCTTTGGCTTCTTATGGTACTCTCATCCTGGGCTGGAGAGAGAGAGAGAGAGAGAGAGAGCTCTGCAATTTTTAGCTCCTTTTATCCCTGATCTGGGATCTCTTTTCATTTTTTGGAGAGAGACAGAGATATGACTGAAACCCTCACCCTTAACAGCATCCATTTTCATGCTATGATTTGCACAGCCTTGTTTTTCATCAAGAATCACTGGTTTGAAGTGAAATCGTTTCTCGATGATAGATCTAGTTTACAAACTCAATCAGGTCAACTCAAGTCATACATATTTGCTACTCGAGTTTTTGGAATGATGTGTCAGCTTGGTTTTGGGTATCAGAAATGGAATGTCATAACTAAGGAATATAGGGTAATTTTTAAAAAGTAGTTTTCTATTTCCTAAAGTTCAGCTCTTTTGTGTATATAAATTACTCTAATATTTATTAATCATCTGCTATGTAGAGAGCCCTGAGTTAAATGCTCAGTTATACAAAGAAGTGTAATCTGACTGAAATAAAATCTGTAAGCGTGGACCTCCAGCCTTTGGACACCATATTCCTTTTCCTTATGTACACTATTAAGGAGATCAGTCTCCTTAACTCTGATGGTAACCAACATAAAGCCCGCCCAGAGGCACAACATACACGAAGTTGAATCACATGAAACCACCAATATTCTACCATTCTGACATACAAAAATGGCAATTGCAAATGGCTCTAATAAAGAAAAACTTGCACTAAATAATGGTAATGAATGCTTACCATTTACCAGTAGTAGACTTTATTTTGTAGGATTTATCTCGTCTCACAACAACCTTATGAGGTAAGTAGTATTTTGATCTCTTTTTAAAAATTTTTAATTTCTTTTTTTATTGAAATATAGTTGATTTACAATATTGTATTTGTTTCAGGTGTACAACAAGTGATTCAATATTTTTATAGATTATACTCCATTTAAAGTTATTATAAAATATTAACTATATTCCCTGTGCTGTGTAGTATATCCTTGTAGCTCATTTACTTTATACATAGTATTTCATAGACAAGAAAACAGAATCTCAGAAAGATTCAGTAATCAACTCAAGTTCATATAGTCAATAAGTGATCTGTATGACACACAGAAAGGTTTGTGTAACACAAAAGACTATGTTCTTAAATATTGTATTATAGAAAACATTAAGGGAATTGTAGAGAAAGAAATGGCTATGGAAAAGTTGGTATCCAAGTGTCTAGAATACAGCGGGTGCTTAATAAAATTAGAGGTCAGAGAAGGGAATGATTACTGCTAATAAAAGTGCCAAAGCATGAAATTATTTTCATATCTTTCTTTTATATTCTAAAGCATACAGAATAATGTCCCCTCATGCTGTACCATCTCCCCTTGAGCCCTATCTCTACCTGATTTTGTTTTCAGAGGTTCTGGGAAAATGAAGGCTCCACTCAATTCCCCTTCAGTCAGCAACCTCTGACCACTACCAAGAATCTTCCAACAGTTGGACAAAAATGTAATGTCCATATTAAGTTTTTCTCTTCCTATGGACTCCAAATAGACCCAGTATCCAACCATAAACTAGTTAAGAGATAAGATACATACTCGTGAAAATTGAATAGCGATACAAAACATCAGAGGAGATATATGAACTCTGAACAGGTCCTGTCCTGACTAATACATTCCACTCAGAATTCTATTGCATCTAGGATTCAGGCAGTCTTTGGGCAGAGGCGATCTGCCTGGTAAGACACCTCTGAGTTTACTAACGACAATCACCAACTGATAAAACACCAATGTGTGAACCACTTGACTTCATCTTCTGATGAACACTCTTTCCCAAAGTTCTGTCATTGGTATCCACCACTCTATAATTTTTGTTTGCAAAGTATGTGCTGGCAACTCCTTCTGCAGCTATTTTAGAGTCCTGACATCTATCAATGTTTGGGGGCAATAGAATGATACAAGTCGTTCTCATAAGTCATTGGTACCAAAGGGCAATGCTAAGTTCTTCCAAAGCATTCTGGGAAGAGCATTTCAAAGATGCCCATAAATGCCATCAGGCACTGCCTGCCGCATGAGAAAAATCTTCAATGAGGAGAGAGATACAGAGCAGCGTGACGGGGGTGAGCGCCTGCAGGATAACTAAAATTAGTTTCCAATTGGAGCTTCTCATTTCTGCCTTCTCTGGAATGGCTGTCATTTCCACGTTTTTCCCCATACATGGTCCATTCTGAGATGGTCCCCATTCAGAGGTCTAGATGTCAACTGTGCTGGAAAAGCTACTGAAATTCTGATGACGAATGAATGTGTAACATTTCGAACAGTTACTCTGGAATCTTCTCACTCTGCCAGAAAAGCAGCTAGGAGGAGAACCGTGTTTATGTATTGACGCAAGACCCTGTTTCTGGCCTTGTATAGAGATGTCTCAAACATACAGGAGCGTACTTGCAGGTTGTTAATGCATCTTATTGATAGAGATCTATCTTGACCTAGAGTTCCCTGGCACTCCCAGTGCGGCATGTAGGCAACTCTATTCCCCAAGGAGGTCAGAGACTGGATGGTTAAGAGGCAAATGGAAAAACTCTCTCCCAGAATCACGGCACCAAGCCCTGCAGACCAGCTGTTGTAGAGGCCCGAGTGAAAGACCAAGATTTCCCCCAAAGATTTCCCTCAGAGAAGAGCCCACCTTATATTTGAGGACTTACAAAGTCTCATGCTACAATTACTGTCTCAATTCCTTTCTCTCGACCAATGAAGTACTGCTTGAAGAAAACATCAACCTAATAACCTTAGTTGGATATTTATTGAGGTCTGTCTGAACTGATAAAATAAAAAAGAAATTTAACCCATATTTCATAATTATTTCTGGATGTATGCTTCCCAATTGCAACCAGCCAGTGTTACAAGGGGGATAAAAGCCCTTTGAAGATCAGCTTAAAAAGCAATAAATCGCATGGTTTCCTTGGATAGGTTATGAATACGTACCTCAGGACAATTGAAAAACTGACAGCTAACGTTATCCAAAGGCACGTTTGTGTTTGGGATCAGTTTTCTAGTGAAAGGCTGATGTAAGTGATGACACTGACGTTGAAGATTCATGTAAAGTGTTTAAATGCAATCTTTTGAAAAATGTGAAAATGGAGACAATTTTAAATTCCTATTTTATGTAACACTATTCTAAATATACATATCAATATCATTAAATGAAATAAGATAAGTAAAGATTTGACTATTTCTTCTACATCTTTAAAAGGTATATATTCAAGACATACCCCGCCTCCCTCCCAATCTATCTCTTTTCTTAATCTTTCATTGGGAAAAATGGGAGGGATTACTTTATATTTGGACATATTTGGGACATTAGAAATATTTTTAGATTAATATAGAGAAAATGTCGTGTCCTATATATGAGAGAGATTAGATAGGACTGTGCCTTGTTTTGCCTGAATTACTGATTCCAATTTTTAAAATACTGTCAGCAAACATTCTGTAGAATATTTAAATCTGTATTAAGAGCCTGAAATCATTAAAACTATTAACCAACCTACTAAATTCGTTGTTCTTTCCAACATATTTCTTACTCTTTAAAAAAAAAGAAAAAACCCTGCCTATTTCCTAGTTCACTTTAGCTTAGACCTAGTTTAACTGTTAGACCTCAGTCCTGACTTTCAGGATGACTGTAAGAGGTCTTTGACAAGGACCCAGGAAGAGTCATTTCACTTTTTGGCATTTTGCCTTCCCTATTAATAAAAAAAGGATGATGTTGTAGGCCCTGCTTTTGCCACAAGATTATAGTGAGGATCTGATGACATGGAATTGGATTGAGAGTATTGTACTAGTCAAGTTTTCTTTCCTTAAATGTATATATTACAAAAGTTAACCTTCAAACTAAGGTTAACCTCTAAACCGTCAAATGTTTGAAATTAACATTCAAACATATACTTAGGATGGGAGGGAGGGAATATAGAAAGAAGGAGGAAAGGGAGGGTGAGAAGGAGGGAGAGAAGGGGCAGTAAATAAATTATTCCGGAACTTGTGTTACAAAGGCTATGGGTTTCCCAGACCTTTCCCCTTTCCTTTACCTCTATTGACTGCAGTTACTTCATTCACACCCACGTGGCCATAAGAGGACAAGCTGGAGGATTCCTCCTATTTCCCCTGGATTTGCAGACCTCAGTTTTCCATGAACTTTATTTTCTTTGTGCAGACACAGCTAATGGAAACTTCGTTGGAGTTCAGGGTTTGACTTTCTCTTGTATGGAGTATTCTAATGGCCGTATTAGTCAGCATAAAAGAAATGGGCCATCCAATGAATGAAAACTTCCCATTAAATGAGTTAAATATGTATTCATCTAATCATTAAAAAATTTTTTCCAAGTAGTTTTCAAAAGGGTTTGAACCACAGCTTAGGGCACGATAAAAGGCAGAGAAGATAGCAAATTTTAAAGCAAGATTTTATCTGAAAAGGAGAATAACTGGTTTCAAAGCCTGGAGACGAACAGATCTCTACATTCATAACGGTTATTAGAGCTAAGCCTTATGTTGAACACCATTATCCATGCATTATAGGTGGCACATCTATGGCTTTGAGGGCTTAAGGAAATTGCCTAATTAGGGCAAAGATCAAGTTTTTCTGACCACTGGGTCACACTCTGAACAGCAGGAAGTCCTATAGGCGAGACTACGTTTGATTCTGGGCAATACATTTTAAATTATATTTTCAAGTCACAAAGGTGGAAATAAAATATTCAAAATTTCAAGAATTATTCCTAGGAATAGAAAGAAGAGAAATTTACCTACAGATTCAATTCATAGGTGAAGTGGGAATACCACGATGCTACTGGGGTAATGCAGCTTAAAGATGCTATAAAGGGGAATGCCAAAAGGTTGACTGCTTGGTGAGAGCCCCGTGGATGAAGGCCCTGCAGAAGTTTCCTTCCACAGAGCATGGAAACAAGTGTGTGCAGAGCAAGAGTTTGTGGGCTTGACTGACAGTGACAGGGAATAGTCAACAGAAGGTCATGGGGAGGAAGGGGTGGAAAATGTCTGAGAAACTTTGGTGATACTAGTAAAAACAAAAAAAAGCTGAAGATCCTCTTAAAGAATTTTACCAACTTACTGGAGACATTTGTTCATTTAATAAAACACTTGAGTGAGTGACACTGGAACCTGGCCTCTGCATCAACGACAATTCAGCAGTGAAAGAACTTTTTTCCATGGAGAAATGAACTTCTTGTTGGCTCTGTACCAAGTAAAGAATAGCAAGTAGCAAAGGAAATAAAGCAGGAGCCAATCTTTATCTTCTCCCTGGAAAGCCCCTATTTCCCCAAGACCCTCTCCCTCTGGTCTTTGGCAGCCTCCTTCACAGCTGTCCTCCCCCTCTTCTCACTGCTGAACCCACTGGCTGTTTCCATGGAGGACCTTGTCTTGCTGTAAACGTGACTGCTTCTGGTGCTACAGACCATTTATCTATTTCCTTCACCTGTACACTCAGTTTATGTACTGCTTCAGGGCAGCCTACAATAGTTGCCATCATCCCTGTGGTTCTGTGGACCAAGTTACTTTACTCCTGAAGTTTACAGTATTACTCCCATATTACTGAAATTCAAAGTAGAGTTGACTTCAGCAAAAATGGAAATGGCTCTAGTCCTACTTGTATAGACTGGTTGAGATTCTATAGGGGTTGCCTCAAATTTATGTTATATTTAACTGAATTTTATGGACAGAAATGATACGTTTTACTGACATTCATGAATGTTGGGATCTATCTATCTATCTATCTATCTATCTATGTGTTGAAATGTATCACTTAGTCAAAATTCTGGAGACTGTAACATATCATACATATATGATATGGTATTACTATAAAAACTCTACATCTAATTTCTCTCCTAAACTTCAGTTTCAGCAACTCTAAATGCTTCCTTGACATGTTGGCCTTGCTGATCCATTTTCTGTTCTAACTTTCCAAGCTAAAATTCTCCCCACAAGCCACCTATCAGATCATTGATTTTCCAATGTTTATCTTTTCGATGAAAAGTGTGTGAGGAGTCATCTTTTACACAGCCCGAGCAGTCTTCTCACTTTCCCCTCAGTGGTCTGGGCTCTGGAATCAGACTTCCTGGATTAAAATCCCAGCTCTATTACTTAGTCCAAGCCCCCCAAGAGTCTTACTGTTTCACTTTATGAGCCTTGGCTTCCTGGAACCCAAAATAGTGCCTATCTCATGGAATTGTGAGAATTAAAAGTGGTCACTCGTGTAAATAAATCAGTGCATTGTCATCACATAGTGGACTCCATATTTGCTGCTGTCGTCACCATCATCTTAACTACCCCTGCCCCATCCTTGCATTCATTTTACTCACCAGATGGTTCTGCCTCTCACTTCCCAGAGGAAATTGAGGATATTAAGTATGAAGTTCCTCAACTTCTCCTACCACCTCCAGTGTGGCAGGTGGCTGCGTCCCTGCCCATCTTTTCCTCTCTTCCTTCATTGTAGACAAAGATGTGCCCCTTTCTATGGCTTTTTCTCTTCCTCCCAGCTGTGCTCTTTTTGCCATCCCCCCCCGCAGTCCATCAGATCAGCCCCTCTTGGGGATGGAGGGTAGTGTTGAAGTGAATGACTGGACTTTGGAACTGAACAGAGCTGGTGTCAATCTTAGATGTCCCTCTTCCTGGTTCTCCGACCAGCCTTCTCTTCTGTAAAGTGGAGACGATGGCTTTATGGCTCTAGGTCAGAGAGTTTGGGGGAGAATGAGATAAGATAATGACCATAAAGCATGGGGCTCAGTGCCTGGCACAGAGTAGGACCTGAATAAATGGCAGCCTTTTATTTTCATTGCTATGTCTGTGAGCGCTGCCAGCCTCGTGCCACTATGCATTACACAGTGTAGGTGCTTGATAAACATTTGTTCTAGAGGTGGTGGTGAATGATGAATTATTAGCCATGATAAGTTGGCTCTGGCCGGGGCTCAAGATTCCTGACTCCTTAGAGAGCTGCCTGATATCACAAGTTCAAGGCACCAACATTCGTGTAGCAGGGGGACGCTCTAGGCAAAAACATTTGTATCTCTATGAGGATTTTGCCCCGAACCTAATGTAATCTCCAGATGAGCTGAACTGGACCAGGCAGAGGAACACTTCCTCTCTGGCTATACATAGGTTCTAAGCTTAGAACCCAAGAGCAGCTGCAGTCTCCTTGTCTTTTTTCCTGGGGACCACACTTCAATCCATTTGAAAAGAAAAGCAACCCTATAGAAACACAGTAAGATAAAGAAGGGGTCCAGGCACTTTGATGCTGAAAACCTAGCAAAGAGAGTGGTGGCTTGGAAAGAGTGTGCCCTCCTGCTTGGAGGATGCCCAGACTCTTCTTGTCTCTCAGCCACGTGGATGAAGGATTCCCATGAGTCAAGCCCTGGCCAGTATTCCCAAAAAACTTAATCCGTAGAAAAATAATCAAAAAAGAATCTCAGTATTTTCAAAGGTGACACCAAGGAGGGAGAGTAGGCCGGTGTGGCATGGGATAGAAAGTGGATGGCAAGAGGCAGGAGATGTAAGTGCCTTTAGGGATTTAATGCAGCAGCAGTTTTGAGGAAGATTGGGACGCTTAGGAAGATTAGTATCCTTAATTTAAATGTAGATTCCCTTGAATATCTTTAAGCTCAATTCTCTTTACAGTACTATGGAAAACCCAAAGCAGATAAATATGTGATGGCCTCATGTCAAAAGTGTGTTTCTTTGTTTATTGAGCATGTACTATGTGCCCAGCTTCATACTAGGTTCCGGGGATAAATGAATGGAATACAGCATCTGCCTTCAACTTGTCTGAGAAGACAGGCATTCTAACCTTATCTCAGGGAAGCTGATACAACTCACAAGTATGTCAACCACGTAACAGAGAATGGCCATTCTTCCGCCTGGAATAACAGCTGGGGGATGCATATTTTGGAATTCTTTTTGTCACAGATTTGGTCATTTGGCTTTATTACAGAGCTCACTTGGGTGTTTCACCTTAGCTAAGCCAATGATTGTTATGTGGTGAGAGTGGTAGAATCAGGTGACTGTAGCAGTCTCCTTAAACCAAGTCCTACCTGTTTCTATTCTTCGGCTACCCAAACTCCATTTAGCTGTTTGATTGGCTATTTAAAGAACTCTGCTCTTATCCTTCACTAGAATTTCTTTTAGGTGCTGTTTTCAATCCTAACTGCACGAAATCCCCAGAGATAATTAATCAATGAGTCCTAAACAACACCTTGACAGGTAATTCACTAATAATAATTTTGGAGGGTATGTGAAAGACCATGTAAATGGCTTTGGTCCCCTGGACTTCTACATCAGAACAAGCTTAATTGAAGGTAGTTATCTAAAATTCACTTTGTCATCTTCCAGTCATATATTCATATCGCTTTGTAAGGATTGCTTAAACTAAATTACCGTCTTATGACATCGTATGATTAGATTGGAACTTGACTCTGTAACCTGACCTTTTTCCATGGAAGGGAAAAAACAAATAGAGATTTTCTTAGGGAGGTAACTAAGCCTTTTAAGGCAAAAGTGACCATCCCTTTCTGTGTAGCAACTGGAAGTTTGACTCTGTAAATGGATCTGCTCTTCCAACATTACCTAACGGTTATTTATGGCTTCAATTTTCTTTTTCTCTTTGTTCTATGCATGGTATTTAATGAAGATGGGTCACATGCAGACTCTAATTTCACAAAGAAACGTATGATGCTCAGAAACAGTTCTGTCACAAGACACTTAGGCTATCGCTCTGATATGGAAGACCTTCTCCAAGAAGCCCTTCTGGCATGCAACCTTCTGAACTTGTCAAGTGAAAGTAGTCTGAAAAGTGGCTGCCTGCCGATAAGGCAGGTCTCAGCTATTTTTCTCCTTCCTTCTCTCTTCCTGCAGAGTGTCTGAGGCCACCTCTTGTGTTCCTTCCAACTTGGAGAGTCAACAATCCTCAGTCATAGGACTTGCTTCAGTGGATCATGAAACTGGGGAGCAAGGGTTTATTCTGTAACATTCTAGGTGGTTATACGGTCTCAGACTGTGACACTGACATTCGTAGATTGATTTGGCTGAGGTGAATCTTTCTTATAAAACCACATTCCTCCTCCCTTCTCCAGGTATTCATCATCTTGTAATAGTCACTTTCCAAGTCAATAATATCGCGAGTGGTTTGCCTTGACCTTGCAGCTCTCTAGGGAAGGTCTTGGTCGTGATCACTCAAAGAGCAAATGCGTGTTGCCCCTTCAAAATGAATGTACACTGAATTCTTAGATAAGGTGACCATACTTTCTTAATGAAAAAAAGAAAGGAGACCCACGTTTTGCCTGGACAGAGCATTTGAAACCGGAGCCCTCCTAGGAAATCTAAAAATATTGCAGGATTCATGCAGCTTTTAGGGAAACCACAGAACAGAGTACAGACTAATCCACTAGTACGGAATATCCCACCACTCTGGGCTTGAATTATGTGCGTCATCATACAGTCAAGGTTTTATACAGGCATACCTTGGAGACACTGCAGGTTTGGTTCCAGACCACTGCAATAAAGCAAATATCACAATAAAGTGAGTCGCACATTTTTTTTTTTTTGGTCTCCCAATGCATATAAAAGTTATGTTTACATTGTAGTCTATTAAGTGTGCCACAGCATTATGTCTAAAACAACAATGTACATACCTTAATTTAAAAATACTTTATTTCTAAAAAATGCTAACTATCACCTGAGCCTTCAGCAAATCGCAATATTTTTGCAATAGTAACGTCACCATAACAAATATAATAACTGAAAAATTCGAAATATTGTGAGCATGACCAAAATGTGACACAGAGACATGAAGTGACCAAATGTTGCTGGAAAGATGGTGCTGATAGACTTGCTCCATGCAGGGTTGCTGCAAAATAAAAAATGGAGTATTTGTGATAAAAAAAAAATAAAGCAAAGCATAGTAAAAAGAGGTATGCCCTATCATGCCTTATCACCTTCTCAGCGTCTAACTGTATGGACTGTTAGCTGTTTAGACAAATCGGAGGGAGCAGTGGCAAGAGGGTGATTTTTGAATCCAAGTTTCCCCAATGCATGAACACGGGTGATTCGTTTAGCCTTTCAAAACCTCAGTTTCATCTGTAAAATGGGGAAACAAATGCTTCCTTTTGGAGTGAGGCTCAGATATAAGTGCAAAACGGCTGACACCGAGAGGCACGCAGGGCTCTGAGGTTATTCCACGACCCTGTCCACATTAACATGTTTGCAGAGCCCAGAAGACACGTGCTCCTTGACCCCTCATGGAGCGAGAATCAAAAAAACTTGAAATCTACTAATTTTCTTCATTGAAATAATTGCACTTATTTGAGTATCTTAGTTTTTCCTCTGAGCTGCTTTCCAGATCTGAGTGTCTTGTGAGGCGTGAATGGCAGCTTATCTTGCTGAGAGTGTGGAATAAAACCTTAGCAGCCTCTGGTGTTAAAGGGCTTGACTTATCTCAGGGTGGTGGCAGAGCGCCCTGGCTGGCTTTGCTGCTTTGTCTTTCCACTCTGTATGGTTGCTTAGCGCAGCTGTCAAACACCTCGAGTGATCCTAAGAGCATGATGATGGACAGTCTATGCCACTCCTAGGACATCCTAGGTCAGTGGGCATTTTCCTTTTTAGCATCGACTCCTTAAGAAGTACATGCCAAAAGAGATTCTGTTAGCTTTAAAGAACTATGAAATATGAATTAAGATACAGATAATGTAGTCTTCTGTAACACATAAAGCTTGTCGCACTCCATGAATAATTGTGTTTCTGAAAGGAGCATAAGTGTGACAAACTCGATTTAAAATGTAATTGGGGTATTCTCTGTTCCAAGGAACTCTTGGTGAAGCTTTCTTCTAAAGCTAATAATACTATTTAGCTACTTTGGAATTTGATAGATAGTATCAATTTATATACTTTTCAAAAACCGTGGGCTGTCTCTCTCTCCTCTCTCTCTCTCTCTCTTTGAGCAAAAGGGGATAGGATAATCATTTATCTCCTTGTTATCTTCTACGGTTGGAGATAGCATAGGAGGCACTAGTTCTTGGGATGAAAGGACCCCTCCTCCCAGACTTTTTTTCCCCAACAGCCTCTATATCACCAAGACAAAGTTTCAAAATTATTCTTTCATATTAAGCTCTTACTTTATCTGGATTTGATTTTTGCACAAAGAACGAGGTAGAGAGTCAATATTTTCAATAAACTATCCCGGCACAATTTATCAAATCATCTATCTTTTTCCTATTGTATCTGCAATGCCAGCCAGCTATTATATATCAATTTTTCATATTTGTATGAGGCTTTCCCCAGATTCTTTTCTGTTTTATTGATCTATTCCTGCAATGACACAACACTGTCTTGATTATTCCTGATTTTTAATAGGTCTTGGTACTTGGTAAGAAAAGTCTCCCATCTAATTCTCCAAGGGTATCTTAGCTATTCTTAACCCTTCACTCCTGCATTCAAGTTTTAGGATCATCTTTTCAAGTCAATTAAATGTCTTGTTAGGATTGTGATTGAGATTTTACTGAATCTATATATTGATTGGGGATTATTGACACCTTTGTTATATTGTCTTCCTATTCATGAACTTAGATTAGCGTTACATTTATATGTCTCCTTTCTTGTCCTTCAATAAGCTTTTTTGCTCCTGGGTACCATGCTTTTACATGGGTTGAATTGTTTGTTATAGAGTTATGGGAACCAACACAATACTTTAAAACAGTGCTTGCTTTCCCACCT
The DNA here is from genome assembly GCF_003031525.2 of Neophocaena asiaeorientalis asiaeorientalis. Lineage (NCBI taxonomy): Eukaryota > Metazoa > Chordata > Mammalia > Artiodactyla > Phocoenidae > Neophocaena > Neophocaena asiaeorientalis. The sequence continues at coordinate 710,010 of NW_020172477.1, forward strand.
AAACTATGTCTTTTGTCCAGGAGACCATCTCTTGCTCTATTGTAGATCCTGAGAATGAATGGGGACAGCAACAGAAGAGAGAGCCGTCAAGCCTCAACCCGCCCCCAAAGTCAACCAACACAAGTGGTAAAGCAAGTACTCCTGCTGGGATGAACAGAATCGGGGAAACCTTTGGGAAAACAATTTGTCAATAAAGATTATTCATAGTGGCACTGTACATAATGCAGAAAATAAGAACTAATCCAAGTGACTATCAACAGTATAATAAATCTTTTTATATTTGTAAAACTCGGAATTCTGCAGTAGTGAAAATCAATGGACTACAGCTAAAAAGTGCAAAAAAGCAAGTCATATAGGACAACATAGAGCATGGTTCAATTTATATGTAAGTTAAAATAGGCAAAACTAAGCTGTATATTTTTAGGGATTTGTTCATATGTAGTAAAATCACAAAAGTATATAACAGGTTGATTAATAAAAAAATGTAGTCCGGTAGTTACTCTGTTGGGGAGAAAGAGATGAATTGGGAAGGGTTACATGGAGGTTTTAAAAGTCCCGTCTTTTGTACTTTTTAAACTGGGTGGTGGGTGCACGGGTGTGTCTGTTTTATTACTGTCTTCAAATTTTGGTATATTTTCTAGAAACACTATGTGTATGGTACATTGCATAATAAAATTTTAGAAGGATGATAAACTAATTCTTTGCAAATTTTTAACTGAATGGTATACAATAGTAATAAACCAATCTATCTATCTATATACATATATAGTGCGTCTCAAGAAAATGCATGCATATTTTAATGATGGTTATTTATTTTAAATGGCATTTATGTTTTTATGATATTACTGTAAGAAGTCTCAGGAAGAAAATATTTGAATGTTCGCTATTTCTTTTTCTTGAGTGACTATTTATTAACTGCTGTGGGGAAAGTAAAGCTCTAGGCACTTATGATACATCATGGAACATAACTAGGATTCCTGTCATTCTGGAATACATACTCTAGCTAGGGGTGAGGATGGATGGCAGAGAGGGTCAGACTGAAAACAGTGAGCATACTATGTTAATAAATTGTATTTTATGTTGGGAGGTGAGAAGCAACCACTAGAGCAGGGTCCTAAGTTCAGGATTGCTTGATAATGTGCCATTTTGAACAAGGTGGACAGGGTGGGACTTCATGGAGGAGTTTACTTCTGAGCAAAGACTTGAATGGGAGAGTGACTATGCGGGTTATTGGGGAAAGGTTGTTTCAGGTGGAGGGAACAGCTAAGGCAAAGGCCCTAAGATGGGAGCATGCCTGGGGTGTTTAAGGAATAGCAAGGGGCTGGAGTAGAGTTAGCAAGTGGCAATGATGTCAAAGAGGCAATGGAGGGTCATGAGGGCTTTCGTATGACTTCGTCGTTTTCTCTGAGTGAGGAAAGGGGTGATGATTCGATATCATATCAGAATCTGGCTGTCGTGTTGAGAACAGACTGTTAGGTGTTGAGGGCAGAAGCAGCTGGTAGCCTGTTACCACAGTCCAGGCAAGAGGTGATGTGGCACAGAGAGTCTCCCGAGTATTTCTGAGATTGGCGGTATTCTATGGAGAAAAAATGTTGTTTAAGCACTCTGCACTTTTCTTGGACCTACATTCCAAGCAAGCAAATATCTGAACAACTGCTCTCAATCTTAGAATATGTTGGCAGTTGTATTCGAAATCTAAATATCCAATGTCTTTACATTTCAATAGAATTGTAAATTTTCCTTTACTACTTTAAAAATCCTCCTATAAGGTTATGGGAATTCTACGCAATGGAGTTGGGCAATTATTATAATTAATGGTTGTAAATGGGCTATGTGACAACATGAAAAACCCTCAAGACGGGGCTTCCCTGGTGGCGCAGTGGTTGGGAGTCTGCCTGCCGATGCAGGGGACGCGGGTTCGTGTCCCGGTCCGGGAAGATCCCGCATGCCTCGGAGCGGCTGGGCCCGTGAGCCGTGGCCGCTGAGCCTGCGCGTCCGGAGCCTGTGCTCCGCAACGGGAGAGGCCACAACAGTGAGAGGCCCGCGTACCGCAAAAAAAAAAGTCAGAGGCATTGAGATGTTGTTATAGACACTTTCCTATTCTATTTTTAAATCAACCAGAAAGTAGACATATGTGATGGGGAAACTGGTCTAAATATTTAACCCCATCATTACTCTAACACCGAGCACAGGGAAGCCAGGGAAATCACAGTTGCACATCCTAGCCCTGAGAATGTACAGAACCAGGACTCTGCGAGGTGGGATGCCCGTGTCTCCCCCGACCTCTGAAACCAGCGCGCCCGGGTTATAAGTACTACCACTTACTCGGCTGTCTTGTGGCAGTTACACGCACATGCCTGCCACTCAGAGTTTTGGAGTGTGCGTTGACATCTGTGTGTGTGTATGAAGATAAACGGGTGCTTGTTTCGATGCAGGGCGTGATACAAGGACCCTGCTGGTATGCTGTTGGGAACCTCCGGTAAAGCCTGTAGGATGGGTTATGGCCCTTGGACTCACTCACTTGTGGACCTGTTCAGGGTGTAATCTATTTTCAGTCTACGATTGTCTGTTTAATGTAGGAGCAGAAGCTTTCACTGAAACAGAGCATTGAATCAAATTCACATCTATTAAACAAATTAACAATTTTGTGGAGGTTTTTTTCTTTTCCCCCAAAATACAGCTCTTTCTCTGGTAGTACAAAAAAAATTGCTGTAGGGTTTCCCTGGTGGCGCAGTGGTTGAGAGTCCGCCTGCCAATGCAGGGGACACGGGTTCATGCCCCGGTCTGGGAAGATCCCACATGCCGTGGAGCGGCTGGGCCCGTGAGCCGTGGCCACTGGGCCTGCGCGTCCGGAGCCTGTGCTCTGCGACGGGCGAGGCCACAACAGTGAGAGGCCCGTGTACCGAAAAAAAAAAAAAAATTGCTGTAAAAATTTGCATTTTAGGAGGGGAAGAATCAGAGGATGACTATAAAGCTTAGGGAGCCTAGAGGAAAAATGGAAAGAGGAGCTATTGTAGTTATCCTATTGGGGTAAACATAGGATAATTTAACTCAGAAACTAAGAGAATATTCCAGTGTACCAAATATATAGACGCAGCCCTCTGAACTCAGCACCAGGGCGTGCACTGAACAGGTCAGAGAGACCCCAGTCCCAATGCCTCAGCGGGAAAAGTACCCCCTGGAGTTGCCCACAGAATCACCCTGCTACTGCCACTAATTAGGGCTGAAAAGTGAGATGACCTTGATTTGTCTTCCCCTACACCAGACACACAATCAATTCCACCATTGTTTTTCAGATCAAGGCATTTAGCATTTTTCACCTTTGTTTGCCAAGCTTTTACTGGAACCGTTTGATGGTCAATTTGATTTAACCATAAAGATGGATTCGGCAGAGATTGTGGTCGTTTTAATAACTTATCAGACAGGTGAAGGTTCTCAGCTCCACACCCAGCTGCAAACTGTTGCCTGCCTTGGACTGACCATGGACTCCCTGGAGACGGGCTGGGCTGCCGCTTAGTTAATCTGGCTAAACCGCCTGTGCCCCAGACTAGGGGAACCCTGGTTAAAAGGTCTGATTGTTTTCTCGTTTCATAAGAGTCAGACTGCCTGGATTCAAATCCTGGCTCTATCACTTTGTAGCTTTGTGACCTCTGGCAACTTATTGAATCTTAGCAACCCATATATGCCATGGGGATAATAACTGGGTTATTATAGGAGGCACATTCGGTGATATATGCAAAGCACTTAGTACAATGCCTGTTCGTAGGAAAGCACCTAATAAATTTTAGTTGCTGTGATAATGAAGCACTTGCCCTATTTTTCAAAAGCCATTTTAGCCAGATCGAATCTGTACCAAAAAGGCTATTGCTCATGAAATTTATACTTTCCTGTTTCTAATAATGTCAACTTGTAAAGATTTATATAAGTTCATTTATATCTGTTAGCTTAACTTGGAAATGTTGGAGATTTGGTCTTTCTTCAGAAATGTTTATGTGAGGATGAAAGCCCCATCACTCGCATTAATACATATCACCATTGACGTGTATTGTGTTGAATCAATGTCTATTATATGCATGTGTGAAACTGAACCACGTAAAAGCAGAAATTAGGCGTTCCTGCCAAAAGGAAGTGAATTGAAAGGAGGAGAAGCAGAGCCTTTGCAAGGAGAAAATTGTCCTATCTCTCAGCCAGTGTCAGAATGTGGAAATGTTTACAAAATGCTCATTAAAAGAAAAAAGGATTGCAAGATAGAAACAAAATCTGGTGCACAAGTTTACATTAGGGAGATAAGAAAGGCTAGGCCCCTATGGGGGATTTTGTTATCCAATTACTGCAACCTGATTTTGGGGGGTGAGAGGAAGAGTGGTAGGGGGAGGGAGAGAGGGGAAGTTTCCAAACTTGTCTCCAGTGACACGAGACATTTACGCTCCGCAAGATAAAACTGCCACTTAGAGCCCAGGAGCGCTAAACCTTCCTGGGTTGGCCTGGGGGCTGGAGCAGAGTCATGGGTTCCCTGGCCCTGCAGCTGTGTGCTCTCTCCTGCCTGGTGGCTCACTCGGTTTCTGGCAGCCCCATCATGAGCCTGGAGCAGTCTCCTCTGGAAGAAGATATGCCCCTGTTTGATGATGTCTTCTCAGAGCAAGATGGTGTCGACTTTAACACACTGCTACAGAGCATGAAGAAAGAGTTTCTCAAGACATTGAACCTGTCGGACATCCCGATGGAGGATGCAGCCAAGGTTGACCCACCAGAGTACATGTTGGAACTCTACAACAAATTTGCAACAGATAGGACCTCCATGCCATCTGCCAACATCATTAGGAGTTTCAAGAATGAAGGTAAGTGGAGATTTTATTGACCAAATTTGGCTTCGAGTTTTTAGAAGCGGTGAGTAAATTTACAATGCATGGAAATGATAAAGGTGAAAACATCTATATAGGGGTGTGTGTACACAGATACCCCAAAACAAGGCACATTTTGGTCTATACTGTTTTTATGGTCATTTTCCAAATACTATTGAAAGGTATTAAAGAATATCTTTTAATCCAATGCCGTAAAGTGTCTACCATTTCGACATTATAATTGGGTCTTTGCAAATTTTCAATTTGGACAGCAGGTAATAAAAAATATTAATGTTGGTCTACCGCTGTACCTTTGTCTGTCATTTTCCAGATAGGGCTCAGTTCCGTTTAGCTTTTAATTGACTACAAAATTTGTCAGCTTCTACGTAGAATGAAAATGATGACAATAGGTAAAATACAGAAAGTTGTGATTTGCGTTTCGCTCAAACTTTGGGTGAGTTTCCATTTTGTGACCTTATTTAAGAAATGTTCAAACAGGATGGAAACATATTTTAGAGATTCTTCCTAAAGTGTTGTTTTGTTTGTTGTGACGTGTATATCCTTGAAGCACTGTTTATAGTTTCCAGGAAGTGCGCATGGTCCAATTAATGATCCAGCTTATTCTGTGTGTTTATGAAGAGCAATGTACAAGTTTTAAATACCAGCGGGAAAAGTGTGTTTTCTGCCCCCAGATCTTTATTCAGTACTAAATCTAATGACTTAGCAAGTTAATCCTTTATTTAATATGGTGCAAGTAATCAAGAAAATTTTTTTCTAATATCTATGGTAAAAGTTGTGGGTCCAAAGTAACTAATTCTTTCATATTTACCAATTATGCTTTTATAGTCATTAACCAGGTACAAAAGAGGGTTTGGATGGATGTTGGCCAAGTATTCTTGAAAGCAAAAAGGCGGTGACAATATTTAGCTCAAGATTTGGATTTTTCAAACAGGGTTGACTTAGTAGATGTGGATAATTAGCTTAATTTCTCTGAATCCGAATTTCCTCAACTGTAAATTGGAGACAATATACCTAGGTAACACAATTGAGCAATTTCAAAGATGTTACAAGTAAGAAAGTACTACATTTGCTATGAAGTATTAAACAAATGTCAGTGGTTACTAATGAATTCCTTAAATTCTAGGCATTGGGGGAAATGTTGAATAGGTATTGCTCAGTCCTGGAGATACTATTTGCCTTTAAAATTTAGGTGACTGCCAAAATTTCAAATATTTAGTAACATATTGGAAATGTGACTTAGTAACATTTAGTAACATGATGGAAATGACAAGCTGAAATTACAAATTCTTTCTGTGGTCAGTCTGAATTGAAAATAAACATCCTCCTTCCCTGGGAAGCCTTCCTAATGTTTCTGAGTGCGGATCCCTGGGTGGCTGGCTCAGGGTGTGGGTGGGAAAGTATTCGCATCCCTGGGGAAAATAAGAGTTTCTCAGTTCTCACTTCTGTGGAGGATTTCGATGGTCCAGGTGAGGAAATGAGCTTCTTATTACTGAATATCAGTGAGGGTAGGAGCAAACCTCTCAGTAGACAACCTAGCTGCCCACACCTCTGCCAGTCCACTGGTGAAAATGCACAGCCCAAGGTCATGAATCCTGCACTGGGCTCACCCTGTCGGCTGTTATTGTCTTTCTTTGATTCTCTACGTTTGCTCAGTGCAACTCCCTAGGAGACAAAGACCAACAAAACAAAACAAAACCTCCTCCAGATCTAACTAACAGGGGAAAACAAGTGCTGCTTCAAGGTGGAAAAAGCATGACTTTATTTCCTACCACTGCTTTGACCTCTTCTTGTCATCCTGGGGAGGTCAATTCTCTGCACTGAGGCTTGATTTCTTCCAGAATCAAATGAACAGAATACCAATACCAACATTATAGGGTTATTGTAAGAACTAAATAAAACAATTTGCAAAGCACCTGGCATGTGAAATTTGCTCAGCAAACACTAGCTCCCTTGCCTGAAGTGTAACATCTCCATTATTACTACATTTGTACATGCACAGTGAACTTATTTTTGTATCAGCTTTATTGAAGTATAATGGGCATAAACAATAAGTCTCACATATTTAAAGTGTATAATTTGATAGGGTTTGACATATGTAAACATCCATTGGAACCATCACCACCATCAAGATAGTGAACATATTCATACAACCAAAAATGTCCTTGTGCTCCTTGGTAAACCCTTCCTCCCACTACAGTGAGCTTTTAATGTGCATTTTTCTAAAGGATGGAACAACCAGTCTATTCCCCTACTTTTGGTCTTCTCATGTTTCCTGTCCAAGGGGAATCAAGTTTTCTCCATTCCTATAAGGGGCGAGGGACAACTACCGTATTACTTGATGTATTAAGGACACATGTCATGCCCATAAATCAATTCGGTCTGATGCCCAGAATCATCAGCTCATCAATATTTTTAAAGTGCTACCTCTGTTTAAAGCATCATGGTAGATTGGAGGCATAGAAGGGAGGTTAAGCTGTGGTACGTGCCATTAGGATGACAATCTAGTTGGGAAAAATCCATTCATATAGACAATTGAAAATCAAGGATGTAAATGGCAAGGTCAAAGGAGAGGTATAGAGGGTAAATACTCAAGTTGCCCAGAGAAGAGTGGGCTCCCATATAGGGAGGTGAAGAAGGGAGGGCCCCATAGGGAGGGGTCACAGCTAGATAGATGGAGATGAGGGGGTAGAGCTTTCCAAGGGTCAGAAGAACATATCCAAAGGTGCAGTATACAGTAAAGCAAAGGAGTGTTTTGGCAAGTAGTGAAGTTATCAGTCTACTTTATTTTTTATTTTATTTTATTTTTTTTGCGGTACGCGGGCCTCTCACTGTTGTGGCCTCTCCCATTGCAGAGCACAGGCTCCGGACGCGCAGGCTCAGCGGCCATGGCTCACGGGCCCAGCCACTGCACGGCATGTGGGATCTTCCCGGACCGGGGCACGAACCCGCGTCCCCCGCATTGGCAGGCGGACTCTCAACTACTGCACCACCAGGGAAGCCCCTATCAGTCTACTTTAAATAGGAGACTTTGTTTAATATTTCTACAAATATTAATTGATAAATTGCAATGTTCCATGCTGTAGGGGATGAATGGGAGCTATGACTGGATCAAGTGGTTAAGACCTAATTATAGCTAGCTTTGAGAGCCACGCTAGAGAGTTTAAATTCATTCCACTGACCTGTAATTCTCACTGGCAGTGTATGAGATGATTTTAGGTGGTACCCAGAGGAAGCTGTGAATCAGGTGAAATCAGTATATGTTTTTATTAAAGTCGATTGAAAAAATCCACATAACTATCATCTCGAACCCCTCATTTCATGAATACTGTTGCTTAGGACAAGTCTAAAAGAGGAAGTTAGTATAAAAACAATAATATCAAGTTAAAGAAAAATATTTAAAAGTACAATCTGGAACAAGGACCTCACTGAAATCATGAATTGGATATACAATTGGGAAAAGGCTGCCAAAGATGATAGCGACCCCCTCAATTGGTGGTCCTCAGCATCTTTGGTGTCATGGAAATTTTTGATTGATGACAGATGTCTTCAGGGATTCCTTGTAGACAGGTATTACCTGGGACAGGTGTAGAGGAGATTTGGACGCCTATAAAATTCTTAGATAAGGAGTCAACATAATAATATTTGGAGGTGTGCTTCTAAGACTACAGGACCTTTACAATTTTATTTCATAAACGTTCTGAGTGATTCCTATGTGCTGCACTTCCATGCCAGGTGCTAAGAGTACAAAATTAAGGCAACCAATCTATCCCCAAGGTTCGTTTCCCCTCATTCTTCCTTTTGGAGGACCACAAACTCCAAATTCAAGTGCTGTGACCCCCTTAGTGTTATGCCTATCCTGTTGACCTTGTCAGGCTTTGTTGTCTAAAGCAGGGATCAGCAAACTTTTTCTGTAAAGGGCCAGGGAGATGGTAAATATTTTGGGTTTTGTGGGCCGTATGATCTTGGTGGAGACTTAATGGATTTAATTCTGCCATTGTAGTGCAAATAGCCACAAACACAATGCAGAAATGAATGGGTGAAGCTCTTTAGTAACCCTTTATTTCCAAAAACAGGTGGCAGGCCTGCTTTGGCCTGTGGGCTTGGTTTACCACCCCCTGGTCTACACGGATGTTTCTCAGGAAGACCCCGACTATGTGAGGGTCTCCATCCATTGCAAGTACAAATATGAAAAGCCATGACATCATCACTGAAAAGCTTCAAGAAAAAAACAACCACCACACGTGTCTCGTTTGATAGCTCCTCATTGGTTAGAAAAATTGGGGGCTTGCCTGGGCAATCTCCAAGGCCCCTCCCAGGTCTATAATTCTGTGACGGATAAGCTACGCAAACAAGGCTGGGTGCGTTTTCTCTCATTCATGAGGCAGCCATTTTCCAGTTTAGTCTTGGCAGCTTAACTCAGTCTAGCGTTCTACCCTTGACCTTCAGTATTCTCTCTTAGAGAATGCTAACGCTGTGTTTGTTTTCATTGATTTTCCCTCCTTCTCTCTGTATCAAGCCTCCTGAATGGACAGGCGCTCTTATTGAATAAATAAGCATCTGTTTTTCTCTGTAACATACTGCAAATGTGATTTCTTTTTTTTTTTTCAGATCTCTTTTCCCAACCAGCCAGTTTTAATGGGCTCCGAAAATACCCTCTCCTCTTCAATGTGTCCATCCCTCACCATGAAGAGGTCATCATGGCTGAACTCAGGTTGTACACCCTGGTGCAAAGAGATCGCATGATATATGAAGGAGTGGACCGGAAAATTACCATTTTCGAAGTACTAGAGAGCAAAGGGGACCGTGAGGGTGAAAGAAGCATGCTGGTCTTGGTGTCAGGGGAGATCTACGGAACCGACAGTGAGTGGGAGACTTTTGATGTCACCGATGCCATCAGGCATTGGCAAAAGTCAGGCTTATCCACCCACCAGCTGGAGGTTCACATTGAGAGCAAACATGAAATGGAGGATGTTGGCAGGGGACAACTGGAAATAGACACTAGTGCCCGGAATAAGCATGTCCCTTTGCTTGTCGTGTTTTCTGATGACCAAAGCAGTGAGAAGGAGAGGAAGGAGGAACTGAATGAAATGATTGCCCACGAGCAACTTCTGGAAATGGACAACCTGGGACTGGAAGGTTATTCCAGCGGACCCGGGGAAGAGGCTTTGCTGCAGATGAGGTCAAACATCATCTATGACTCCACTGCCCGCATCAGAAGGAACGCAAAAGGAAACTACTGCAAGAGGACCCCGCTCTACATCGACTTCAAGGAGATTGGCTGGGACTCTTGGATCATCGCCCCGCCTGGATACGAAGCCTACGAATGCCGTGGTGTTTGCAATTACCCCCTGGCAGAGCATCTCACCCCCACAAAGCATGCGATTATCCAGGCCTTGGTCCACCTCAAGAATTCCCAGAAGGCTTCCAAAGCCTGCTGTGTGCCCACCAAGCTGGAGCCCATCTCCATTCTCTATTTAGACAAAGGTGTCGTCACCTACAAGTTTAAATACGAGGGCATGGCCGTCTCTGAGTGTGGCTGTAGATAGGAGAGGAGTCCTGTGGCTTATTTAATAACTGTAAATGTGTATATTTTGTGTTCCTATTTAATGAGATTATTTAATAAGGGTGTACAGATCATAGAAGCTTGCTGCCTTAGGGAATTTGACAGGTCGGTTTTGTTGTAGGAAATGCATAATTTACTCCACAGTCTAGTCCCTTCCAATCTATGTTTCTTTGGACTTGCCATTTCCTGGCAATGCCATCTTTAATAGTACGTGGCAAGCCCACACTACTTGCCCTTTAGGCCGATTCGAAAGCAACACCCCTAAGCAGAAAAACGCTGTCGAGAGAGGTAGATATTTGTGTATGTATATGTGTACATAGATAAACTTATAAAATCCTTTTGGTTCTATAGAGGCAGATTCTACTCACACACGTGCATAACCCAATCAAATGTGTATATGTTAAAAGACAGTGGGAGGTTCTTGGTCACCTCTTCTCTAGGTAGTATTTCCATCAGGATAATTTGCACCAGGAGTTTAACCATCCTAGGAAGTATTACATTTCCGAAATACTACTGGAAATGTAGGGGTAGCTTTTGTCAGTTGAGTTTCTGCTATTACTCAGAGCAGCAGGGCCTGGTAAAGGAGGCTGCATGTTTGAGGGGAGGGGTTATTTGATACAGAAACCAAGTGGCTTCAAGGGGCAGTGGCCTTAAGGGACAACAGCAAAGAATGAGCCCACGGGGGACCAGTGTGCTCTAGAGGGCAGTGGCTGGTCGAGAAAGGAAAACAGAGGGAACTTCATCTGTTCCTAAGGCAACAGGAAGGCAAGGCCATGTGTGTTGGCCTTTATGGCTGCAGAGGGAAAGGAGGTGGGAGGGGCTCTTAGGGGAGGAGGGGCAAAGGATAGAGATGCTGTCCTAGGACGTGTTTGTAAAATTATAAGCAGTTCTAATTGGAGAGTTAAATATTTTGGACAAAATAAAATTAACAAAGACCAAGAGGAGGAAAAATCAGAAGGGATCTGTTTGTTGGACTCTTCTTCCTGTTTTTCTTCAATTCTTCATATTTCTCCTTTGCCTCTGAACCTCTGCTCTTGCTTTTTTCCACCTTTTCCCTTCCCTCTCTCTTTTTTGCCTGAGCACCTTGTGTCCTTCTCCCATTCACATGTCCCCTATCTTCCCTGGCCTTCCCTGCTTTGAGCCCGAAGAGAAAACCTGAAAGCATTTGCTCTTGGGATAAAAGGAGTTAGTGCTCTAATTTCTAGATTTCCCCCTGATATTTTATTTAGTTGAGTTGCTAATATATAAAATGTTTTGTTCGTGAAGAATACTTAAGTGTAAGAGAAAGAGAACCACAGTCCAAATGAATACATTTAAATAAATGAATTAATAAATAGACACACAACCAAATGACTCGAAAGCTAAGCCAGCATTTGGAAATCAGGTTTGCCCCATGATGGAAACCCTGTAGCCTTCCCATCCTTCCCACTCTGCAGTGTTTCTGTTTGGGAACTGGCCAGGACTAAGGGACTGGGAAGTATTCCTGATGACAATGGTCTGGGGCATCTGCCCATTAGTTGGCCAGTTGGAAGGACACTGAGACTTGGTCCCAGTGCCCCCCGTGCAGGACCACAGGCGTTGTGCAGGGAGAACCACAGCAGAGCAGGTCTCAAACGGTTCTGACACTTCCAGGCAGACAACACAGATGGTCCAACCTAGAATTGGGAACGTGGTTTTCAGTACATTGTCCCCCCTCACCCCACCGAATGCTTCTTAAAGAAGGCTTGCACTTTTTTTTTTTTAACCCTGCGAGACCATCAGCCTTGCTTTCACACACGTCTGGGGTCATAATCTCATCTTGCCCTAGAAAATAGAGGCAAGGGAAGCTATTTTGAAGGACACTTTGCCCAATTTGGCCCTCAGCTCTGCACATCTGTTGTCCACTGGTATCCAGAGGGTGAGTGCTGGAGAATCCATTGCCCCTGGAAGAGTGGTATTCGGGCCATCAGTGGGCATACAGTGATTGACAACTTGAGAGAGCCATGCAACTCAGAATCATTCATTTATGGAATACCCTCCATAGAAAATGGTGTGCTTGCGTGTATGTGTGTGTGTGTGTGTGTGTAACTGGCTTTATATAGCCAAGCTCAGTGCCCTCCATGGGATGGGGTGCATCTTTTACATCCATGGATCCATGGTACATACTGTATACTCATATACTCTACGGTACTTCTTATCCTTTCTAAAGGACACTGTAATAGACATACGGTAAAACCTTGGTAGAATGGGATCGTTCTAGCTAGATAAAAATCAAGCAGGATTTTCTTTTATATGTAAAATACATAAGACAGTGGTATGCTGGTGACTGCTTTATACCCAGCAGTGGCGGGGTGCGGGTTGTGGGGAGGAAATAGCTCTGATTTGTGGGTTTCAATGGCGCAAATATCCCCTCCATGGCCTACTTCAAGCTACCAATGTGATGTCAACTGGTTTGCAAAATACCTGCAAACGTAAACGTAAGCTCTCGGGAGCCACGCATGACGACTCTGGTACCCTCCTGCTATTAGCACGCTGATATTAGAACACTAAAGATGTGACGTGCCAGGCTCTGCTTTCCTCATGCCCTCTGCTGGCTCTGCCAGGTTCCTAGAGAAGCTTTGTTATGAGCCCTTATAGTCACTCTTCCGTTAAAGAGATGTGAAAATCTAGGCTGTTGGCAATCAGGCTGCATGTGCCAGATGTTTCTCCTTTTACCACAGTCCAGAGGTAAACACACGTTTCTAAGATTTTCTTCTACCCTATGGAAAGAGTGCAGAAAGCCAACTATTGGTTATTCAAATGTTGCTAGTTGCATTTTTTTTTTGCTTTCTTGTCATCAAAAAATTAAAACGCACCGACCATAAATAGAGGAGGCCTGCCAGCTCCCCTCAGGCCTCCTGAAGCATGCTCGCAATTCCTTTACCTCACTGCATGAATACGAAGCCAGGAAGGTGTCAGATCCTTAGGAAAGTAGAACTCACCACTGTCTTCTCTGGTCATAGACCTTTGCTATATGCCACACCTGTCTTTTTTACACTTTTATGGCAGAATTATCATCGCTGAAGTCGATAAACCTAAATGACTCTTGAGAAAGGTAGCAGGGGAACTTTGGCAGCCAACAACCAAAATATTCATGTAAAAGTTTCTAGGCTTCCTACTATTTATTGATGGATATATTTATTTTTTGTAATATAGTGTAGAATACCAAATATTTTATTTTTATGTTTGTGATTCCCTCTTGGATAAAAGAGTCTTCTGTGCTTTTCAAATAGTACCTTCCCCTGAGTATGGCTCCTCTACAGTGTATGGCCTGTATTTTCATCTCTATCTTTTTGCATCAACATTTCCTCTTACTTCGAGGAGCCTTGCCAGAAGCTTGCCGTGACTGTGTATATTTGTATCTTGTAGGCATTCTGTGAGCCCCTTGGCATATTCACTGATTTCTAAATAGGACAGTTTTAACTGAAGTGTAGGTGTTCCAGAAAATATTTAACCAATAAATATCATTCTAATAAGTTGACACTGTCATTTTACTGTGAGAGGCAAATGTCAGGCTGTGAGGGACTATGTTTGCTGTTCAGTGAATGGAGACGGTATTTAATGGGGAGCTTTCATGCCCCTAAACTGGTGCTTCCCCTCTGACTGTATTCATCACCTTCAATGACCTACCAATTCGGAGACCCAATTGGACAAATCCGTTTGTAATTGGAAGCATTACTCTATAAATGTAAAAAAAAAAAAAGTTAATTTAGTGATTTCCCCAAAGAATCAGTCTCAAGGTACCTAAATTCGTTCCCTGCATATAATTTGTTTTGGAAATTAATGGCAAATACTTTTCCCAGAAATTAATGTTAGTAAATGTTTTGGTATCCTTTGGAATCTATATTCTCTAAGTAAAAGCTATTTCTATAGAAAGGAATTTTTTTTTTTTTTTTTTGCGGTACGCGGGCCTCTCACTGTTGTGGCCTCTCCCGTTGCGGAGCACAGGCTCCGGACGCGCAGGCTCAGCGGCCATGGCTCACGGGCCCAGCCGCTCCACGGCATGTGGGATCCTCCCGGACCGGGGCGTAAACCCGTGTCTCCTGCATCGGCAGGCGGACTCCCAACCACTGCGCCACCAGGGAAGCCCTATAGAAAGGAATTTTACATACGGCTTCTTACTGGACTGTTCAAGAGACCATACAGTCCAGCAGTGTTTTAGCAAAGCCATTTACAATTTGTCTGGAACATTGAGGGGATGCTGCCCTATCTAAAGGCCTCGGATCTTTTCACAGAGTCACCGTGTTGTACTTTGCCCTTTTCGGATCTGGTAAAAATGCAATGCTTCTGTGACTCTGTGCATTTTCTTGTCTCCAACAAGGACATTTGATTTCACACATTAGATAGAAGGCAAGTAGATAACGTTGTATCAGAGCAGCGTAAAAGGGTGTTTCTGGGTGTGGCAATGTATCTGAACAACCCTGTCAAGGAATGCCCGTTTGTCGTGATCCGCACGTTCCTATCGCACGTGAGCACTTGTTTTGTGAGTGTCTGGCCTGACTGCTGTGGGGATGTCGACGCGTTCGTGCCCACCTAACGAGCCTCCGCAAACATGGGAATTCCACGAATCCCACGGTCACACCGAGCCAGCTGAAGCACGTTCATGTTTTCGTGTAAAACCCTGTCCAAATTTACATAGTAATTATTAGACTACAGTGAAGATGTTCATAAGCCACATGTGTACATTCAGAATCATCTTGTTAAATAAAATGGAAAAATTATTTTGACAATAATTATGTGTAGCTTATTTTTCCTCGAGGTGAAATCTTTTCTGCGTTCCCTGCCTCCCTTTTTTGTTTCTTTTCTTTTCTTTTTAACGTTTCTTTTTCACAGTCTATCCAGATGGAGTAGAGCTTCCTGCTATGTTCGTAGAGCACGGCCTGAAGAATCGATGAGTTGGTTTTGGCTTCTAAGTGGTCTCACCAGAGAGTAAGGACATGCTTCTCCCATTTTACACAACTTTCTGTGAATCCCAACAATACCGGAGACATACATAGACAATGAACTTGTCTCCTCTTTGTCAATAATTGTGAAATATTTCTTCTTTGAGTTTGGAATGAGGCAGATTAAACAGAAATTACTTTAGGAAACATATCTAGGCTAAATTTCACTGAAATTTGATTACCGAAACTTTACAGAATCTCAAGCTTAGAAGGGAATTTTGAAGTTATCTGAGGGCCACTCCCTCTGGCAGCCACCAAAGCACTTTTCATCTTTTCCGCAAATATTAGTGATGAGAAGGGAACACACTACCTTCTTAAGGGCAGCTAGTACATTTTTAGAAGGATTGCTTTGTACTCATTTCATCAAATAGGTTAGTTCATCATGCCCACGAGTCACTGCAGGAGAGACAAAGGTAAGCAGAAAATTGCTAGCGTTCTTCCTTATATGGAACTGAAGACTCTCCTGGGGTCCCTCAAAACTGCCCTGTTCCCAACTCTTGTGAACATCTAATCCATCTTCATGACAGTCCCTCTGGCTTGCAGACAGCTCTCCTGTCCTTCTGCATCCGCTGTCCCCCTTTTCCTGTAATAGTGTGTGTTTGAACACATGGCCAGAAACAGCGGGCTCCCTCGGCCAGCTGGAAACAGAAGGAAGGCCTGCACCTAGGCTAGACTTGGCCCCTGAGAGAGTAATAGGCCTGGTGGACAAATAGATGCTGCTGCCTGTCCTGGAAGGAAGTTCACTCTATAGCAGAATGTGGGATTTGAAGGACATGGAGACATTCCCAGGTGGGCACCAAATCCTTCCCTCAGACAATCAACCTGCCCCTCTTTTGGAGGGGATCCTCCAGTGTGCTGGCCGGTGGGCTATATCTGGCAAGTGCGTCAGCAGGGAGCACGACCCTTGTTCCCGGTATCAGGAGGAGTGATAAAGGCGGGACAAGAGTTCCAGTCCTGGAGGAAAGGGGGCTGAGAACCCGAGATGGGGCCTAGGCCAGGGCTGGACTGAAAAAACCTCTGAAAAGCCATTCTTATGACTTGATTTTGAATTCTTTAGCAATACATTCATTCTCTTCTGTAAACAATTCCATTTCTGAGTGCCTCTCCCAGTGTGGAGCTTGGACTGTTCTCCACCCGTGGTCTGACTTGAGCATGGCAGTGCAGAACCAGCCACCATGGTTCTAGAAGTTTCTCATATACTGATAGAGCCTAGCATCGCATTGGGAAGACAGGGCTGCAAGCGATTTGGGGGGTAGTTCGTCTACAAAGTAAGATAAAAAATTATTTTCAAATCTTAGATTATGCATTTAATAATATTTACAGGTTCTATTAGTGCTCCTAAGGTGAACTGATCTTTGTGGTGTTACGGGAAAATAATGCCACGAGACGGACTGCATGTGGCTCCAGTCACATGACGAGAGCCCGCTTTTGTGCAGAAGTGACTATTTGTAAATAAGGGGCCTGTTTGGAGAAGGTGAGAGCTTGTTAACTTGGGTGGTTATAAATGGATTATGCGATTATCTCCAACTCACTCTTCCAAACTGTCAGTTTACAAGAACCAGCTCCTGCACCCTCTTAACCTTCCCCAGAGCGTTCACACAGATCCAAAGGAGCTCATATCACCCCAAGGAGAAAGCCCGGAAACACACAGACACCCCAATCCATTTTTACTCTTAAATGTGATTCTGAGACTCTTATACAAACTTTGGGCCACTCACTTCAAATTAAGATTCTTTGGTGGGAAGTGTGAAGCACTGTCGTCAAATCGGGATTCAGCAGAAAATTTTCACTCACAGGACACAAGGCCAGGTTTCTCCCATAGCATGGAAGTGGTGCTAGAAAAATCCAGTTCTAACCCCTCATTAGTATTTTTGCCTAAAATGTATGATGTAACCTGACCACTTATGAGGAAATATCAGATGGATCCGTTTGGAGAACATTCTAGAAAATAACCAGACTGTACTCTCTAAAATCCTCGATGAAAGGCAAAGAAAAACTGAGGAACTGTTAGAGATTAAAAGAGGCTAAAGAGACATGACAACCATATGCAACACATGATCCTGGACTGGATCCTAGATCCCCCCAGAAAGAGCAAAAGGACCTTCTGTTTTTGCTAAGTCCACTACCGCTCAGCTAGCAGAGCTCTATCAACCATACACTCTCAAATGAGAGTCATTTAAAAAAATCATGGCTATTGGTGTTTCTCTGAAACTGTGAGACGTCATAGGGGAGGAGTAACTGGGCTTTTGCCCGATGTAATCTGCAAGAAGCAAGCAAGCAGCATTCAAAATAAGACCTTCGCCAGTGGGTAAACTTGACAGAAGGAACAGAGCGGAGGGGAAACTGTTCATCCGCGTGGCAAATGTGATGTCAGTACATGAGCTGCCGCCAAACATTTTCCTGAAATAGCCAAGCTCAACACTCCATTCCCCGAAGAGAAGCATGCTTTTCAGGCAGTAAACCATCTGTTTCAAGTGTTTAGAAAATGACTCTCCAATCACTGGTAATTTAAACTTCCTTATACCCCAGTTCAATGTTTGATAAGGGAAGAGTGCTAACAGGATGGGAACTGAGTTACTATATTAAGAAACGCAGCGAGAACAAAAACCAGCCCCCTGCAGCTATTTTGTTTATGCTCCAGATCCATCTGTTTTAATTAACATAGTATTTACATGAGACCAGCTCCTGTTACCTCTTTTGCTGCCACTGTCACATGTTCTGTTCTTTAAGGTTTTCTGTTCGGGGTTTTTGTTGTTGCTTTTTAAGAAAAGCTTCTACAAAAGCACAACACAGTGAAATCATGTTATCGCATCCTAACTCCCAAGGACCAGGCACTCTTACTTCATATAGTATGGGGTCAGGTATTAGGTTGCTAGATAAAATATAGGATGTCCAGTTAAATTTGAGTCTAAGATACACAATGAAAAATTGTTGAGTATGTCTCAAATATTGCATAGGGCATGGATATACTCAAAATGTATTCGTTGTTTATCTCACTCCAAATTTAATTGGGTGTCCTGTGTTTTATTTGCTAAATTTGGCAGTCTTTGTTGATTATTGCTCAGAAGTTTCCTTGAGGGGAGAGAGCTGGAGGAAATGAAGTACTTCTTCCATCGATTCCCTAAAGGATTACTCAGAGGATCACAAATCAAGCCTAGCAGTGTTCATTGTTAAAGGACAGCTTTGAGATTTGACGTTGAAATCCACTTGACCATGATACCTAATACTAAAAACAGTAGCAAATCCCTAACAGCCCCTCTTCCTCATTTCCCTGGAAATCTTACCTTCAGAGTTTCCATTTTTCATATTGAATTTACCTATTTTGAATTTTTTTTATATTCACAAAAGTGAAATTGCTGGAGAAAAAGGATGTGCACATTTAGACTATACCATTCTGAGAGATACTACCAAGATACTCTCCAAAATGTTATACCACATCATACCCCATCAGCTGTATGCAAGAGGTCTGTCTCTGTAGTTTCCAATATTCAATACTATTGTTTTTTTCTTAATAGATGTTGGGATGGTTGAGATGTGTCCCCCCTCAAAATATATGTTGAAGCTCTAACCCCTAGTACCTCAGAGTGTGACCTTATTTTAAAATAGGGTCTTCAAAGATATAGCCAGGTTAAAATGAGGCCACTAGCGTGGTCCCTAACCCAATATGACTGGTGTACTTATAGAAAGGGCAAATTTGGACACAGACACAGACACGCACACGGGGAGAACACCTCGTAAAGATGCAGCTCCAAGACAAGGAATGCCAAAAATTGTCAGCAAACCACCAGAAGCTAGGGTAGAGGCATGGAATGAATTCTCCATCACAGTCCTCAGAAGGAACCAACCTTGCAGACACCATAACCTTAGACTTTTAGCTTCTAGAACTGTGAGGTTATCCATTTCTGTCGTTCAAGCCACTCAGTTTGTGGTACTTTGTTATGGCATCCCTAGGAAACTCATACAGATGTTAATTATGATAAATTTAATTAAATACATTTAACTTTACTTCTTTAATGATTGGTGAGTTTGAATATATTTTTAAATATTTTTTGATTAATCCTCTTTATTCCATCAATAGACTTGTCCTGTCTCTTACCCATTGTTCATATTCTTCTAGCTGATTTGTTGGAATCTATATATTATGTGCAATTAATCCTTTGTTTTCTGCTACCAGTGGTTTTCGCAGTTTGTCACTTATCTTTCAACTTTTCAAACATATTGTATTTTGCCGTTCAAAGTCTTACATTTTTACTTAGTCAGACCTGTCAGTCTTTTCCTTTGTGGCTTCTTGGTGTTCTCCTGCAGGTTCTTTAAAAACCTCCTATTTTGCAATTGCCTTTGACTCTGCAGTTCCTGTGACTTGAGGGCTGACTGCTGACTCCTGTAAAACCCACAGAACCAGGGGTCCACCCAGGCTGTTTTGTACTAATGTCCCATCGTGTCTTTCGGCGATCTTATCGGATGGTGTTCCTATCATGTACCACTGTATAAGGAACCGTACCCAAACAATGCTTTGAACAATAACAATCATTTATTTTGCTCATGAATCTGAGGGTTGATTAGGCTCCAGGGGGAGAGGCTTCCTTCGCATCTCAGGCAGTCAGATGGTGGCCGGGGCTTTGTCATCTCCAAGACTTCCTTGCTCACGTGTGTGGCATCTGACCTGGGGCACCTTGGGTCTCTTTCTCTGTCTCTCCATGTGGCTACCTCAGGGTAACCAGAGTTCTTCTACGGTGGCAGAAGTTTTCCTGGGTGCATGTCTAGCCTTGAAAGACAGGCAACATCACTTCTGCCATATTCTATTTGTGACCAGCAAGCCCATGATTTGACTCCATCTTCCAAAGTGATGTGTGTTGATGAAACTTCAGCCATCTTTTAAAATCCCCATAGCTAATATCTAAGAAATCTCAAAGGTGATTCTCTTTTTTCTGTGCTCTTCCCGCACTGGGGTCACAGGAAACACATGCATTCTTGGCCCTGCCTAATCCTGAGACAGCGAGTACCCCCTTCATGGCAGTAACTGCTCTGCACGCCTCCACCAGAGCAGGTCACCAGCTCATCTTTTGACCTTAGATTTCCTGGATGGGGCTCAGATTTGAGTCATCCAGGTGCCACCCTGCAAACATAGAAAACATCTATCAGGATCTCAGAGGGGTGTAATTTGAAGCAACTCTGACTACACACGGGGTGAAGGACAAGCATTCTTCCCCTCCCCTCAATTCCAACAATAAGAGCTTGTTTAAGTAAATGAAGATACATTCAAAATGAATTAATAGTCACTAAAATCAAGTTTTGAAAGATATCTGTAGGCACGGCAAATCTTTCCTTAATCAGAAAAATTTTTTCTTAAATTAAGTCAAATCATGATAGGCCTTTAAACTTGGTGACTCAAGAGAGCTAAGCAATGTATTTAAGCTAGAGTTAGAGGCCTCTTTCAGCTCTTTTGGTTCATTTGATTTTAAAGCTCTATTTGGAATTCTTGATCTTTGGACAAAGGAGTTGCAGAAAAATTAAGTAACTTAACTAAAGTCATCTAATCAGTCAGTGGAAGACTTAATCACAAGACCTAGATATATCATGATCTCAGGTGACCAAGATGTTTTTAGTAAAGTTACCTCTTAAGATTTGCCTCAATACTGATTTGTTTTAATGAGGAACAAACAAATAAAACATTCCAGATGCTTCTAGACTATAATCTGCGTTTTCTAAACCTTCATGAATGTGGTTGTTCAAAAGCCAGATTTTGACAAATACTGCCAAGCAATATTATTTAGTAAGTAGGGATTTACGTAATGTGGTTGGATGCCACTGGCTTGAGGAGTTGCAAAGTGAGAAGCAAAGTGCTTTTGAGACAACCCAGGACATGTGTTGAAAAGCTACGTGTGGAGTTAAGTAAAGGTTGAAGGCAGTGTGGATTCACATGGCAAGTACAGTAACCAAGTCCCATGATCCATCACCTTTGGGTTTGTTGTTTTTTGCCATGACAACTGCTTATCTTTGGTAGATGTTTTTGGATCCAGAGCTGACACTTGAGGAAGTGGCTTTTCTTAACTGGCTTGACAAACAAAGACTAAATATGAAAATTCAGCAACACAGCAAGAGATTTCCACAAGGAGGATATTAAGGGCTTTATTATAACTGCTCTCTTCATCATCACACAGTGATGTCAAAAGACGCTGAATGGAGAATACTGGTTAATCCGAGCTCTGATATTCACCAATAAGATGCAGTTAATCAACTACCTACAGCTAATATGAGCCCTTTAGATCTACTACTAGTGCTATTACTAGCACAATAACTTAAAATCAATAGTAGAAGGATCAGACTACTTGCCTCTAACCCTTGTGCCCAGGCAAATCAGACCAACTTGGAGTTCCATTGCCAGATTTCAGACTTTGTTATGTCACTCTGAGCTGTATGGCTGTCTCGTGTACCGGTACAGCCCTACTTCCTGTCTTCTTCTTAAGCCATCAAGGGATCCCACCATTCTCTTTGTGCTGTCTAGAACAGGGATGGCA
The DNA here is from genome assembly GCF_003031525.2 of Neophocaena asiaeorientalis asiaeorientalis. Lineage (NCBI taxonomy): Eukaryota > Metazoa > Chordata > Mammalia > Artiodactyla > Phocoenidae > Neophocaena > Neophocaena asiaeorientalis. The sequence continues at coordinate 731,914 of NW_020172477.1, forward strand.
ACCCCGGAGGCCAGGCAGGTAACATACACAGGTGAGGAGGCCTGGAGACTGAGGGCCACCGGAGGGCTCAGCCTCCAGCTGTTGGCAGCAGCAGCTGTGAGGTTCCAGACAATTGTTGCTGCAGTAGTTTAGGTCTGGGTGTGCCAGATTTTCCAATTTTAAGATAAATTAGAAATCTGAAATTTTATTTAAAAAAAATTTTTCCATCTGATTCCAGAAAGTGTCTACATTCTGGGAAGTACAGATAATACACCTGTGAGCCTAATTTGGCCCATAAGCTACTTCTTTGCCCTTTCTGGCCTTGAGGTTGGTTGGGACACTGGGAGAATCAGAATCGTCCTGAGTGGGACCATGACTTCTCTCGCTGAACCCAGCAATCATGTCCAGAAATGGAACTGTTCCTCTTGAGGCTCATTCTCTGTTTGACTACCAGCTGCTTCTCTTGATGAGATGGACCAGGAGTTGGGTCAGGGGTTTCCTTGGCATCACCTCCCTTCCCAGTTCTGGGAAGTTTACCTCTGCTACCTGTAGATGCAGAGCCAACAGCCTGCCCCCTGTGGGCCTTTTGAGGCATGCCCTTGATCCTGGCACTATTTCCACAGCTCAACGTTAGAATGAGACTTTCTTCAGTAAAGAGATGTCCTGGGTCAGTGGTTCTCAATGGTTCTCAAGCTAGCTTGTGCATTAGAACCACCTGAGAAATAATTTTTAAAACAAGAGTCCTGGTCTTAGCAAAGAGAATCACATTGAGTCAAATGGATATAATGTCGGGCAGCAGTTCTCAAATGTTTTCTTCTTAGGGCTCCTTCACATCCTTAAAAATTATTGAAGACCCCAAAGAGCTTGTGTTTATGTAGGTTATAGCTATTGATGTTTACTATATTAGATATTTAGACTGACAAGTTAAAAAATGTATTTATCAATTCAGCTTAAAATTAACAAGCTCATTGTACATTAATATAAAGAACATATTTTTGTGAATAATAAATATGTTTTCCAAAGCAAAATGAATGTCATAAGAAAATTGGCATTGCTTTACAATTTTGCAAAAATGTTTCAGTGTCTGGCTTAATAGAATACAACTGCATTCTCCTACCATTCGATTTGTTTGAAGTAGGTGATGGAAATGTGACCTCTTACAAGTTTGCTGTAGAAAAGGGAGACATTTTAATGGCTTGTTCAGATAATTGTGGGTATTCTTCTTTGATCTTACACTAAAACTCAATCAATGATAGTTTATTAAATGTTAAGTGCAAGGTAAAATCTTAAATGATATCAATGAACTCTTTGTATTTAGTTACATGAAAAGCCATTGGTCTTCTTGCACTTTTAATGGATCTTTGAGCCAAGAGTGATTCTATAATATCATGCATTCGTTATTTGGAAAATATTTGTTCACAGATCTTCTAAATGTTGACACATTTCATGTACAATATCAACACATATCAGGTGGCCTCTGGAAAACTCCATGAATGAGAGTGATTAAAAGCAAATCATGTCTTAGTATTATTATGAAAATAGCTTTGACCTCTGCAGACCCTCTCATGTAGCAAAAAGAGCCCTTTCCTAAAAATATATAGATCCAGATTCTACCTCAGGCTGTGCTACTAACTAGCTAACAGACCTGAAGAAAGTTTCTTCACCTTTTTGTGGCTCAGTGTCTCAACGGTAAAATGAAGTTTGGAACTCGAATCAGTGTTTATCAATGGGACACCACTGGCATTCAAGGCAGAAAAATTTGTCGTTGTGAAGGACTGTCCCTCATGCTACCGGACATTTAATATCCCTGGCCACAGGGAACCATAATGGAAAAGAATATGAAAAAGAATATATATTTGTGTGTGTGTGTGTGTGTGTATATATATATATATGTATATATATATACATATACATACATGAATCACTTTGATGTACACCAGAAACTAACACAATATTGTAAATCAACTATACTTTAATGAAAAAAAGAAAAAAATCCCTGGCTCCCCGACTAAATACAAGTAACACCGCACCCCAACTTCAATCATTGTAACACACCCAGGTGATATTGCCTACAGCTGAGACCTATTGGACTAAATGAACTGTTAACTTTCCTTTCAGTTCTGAATCTAATTCTATTAAACAAGTGGGAAAATAACGTATTTTAAATTTAATGTATTTTAAATTTCTATTTTGGGGGGTGTGTGTGTGTGTGTGTGTGTGTGTGTGTACACATTACTTAGGTGTTGTGGACATTCTTAAATATACCTGCTTTGAACAAATGTTTGCGGCCACTCTGGTCTAGTGACATGGAAGGTAACAAAATTAGAAGAGCAAAGAAGGGTCAGCCGGAAGGAGAAAATAGAAATAGGAGGAAAATTCACATTCTGGCCACAGTTTTACAAACTAATAGTAGATAGTGCTTTGGCCAGAGGTGTGGAAAGGAAGAGGTCAGTTCTCCCTAGACTACCAAGCTTTGTGGAACCTATAGATGGCCATGCAATCATCCTTCAGCCAGGCCTGCCTCCTTTCTGCTCCCCAAGGGTCAATGTGGCATAGTGGCGAAAAGCCTTGGTGCTGGAGCCAGCCTGCCTGTTACTCAACCTCTCTGTGCCTGCGTTCTTTCATTTGTTAAGTGAGAAAAATGAAAGCACCTCGCCTTATAGACATAGTGTGAGGATCAAGTGTGCTAATGCATACAAAGTATTTGGAACAGTACGTGCCAGTGGGTAAGGAAGCAATAAATGTCAACTAACTGTGTTACTCAGTAAAGACAGGAAGCCCCCTGTCCCCTCCACTGGAAAACTTGGGCCACCTTTGAAGTTTGTTCACCTTTTCCTGTTCTATTTTTCCATTCTTTTCCCATAAGGCTGAGCATAAAGCTGATTTTATCATACTTTCAAACGTGCACATGGGTGGTAGGTTGTCATAGGGGGGAAGCACCACCTTATAACCCTGGATGGCTTCAGCACAGAGCTCTCAGTGAGCCCACCTGAGGTCCGCTCTGAGCGAAGGCAAAGCCCAGTGGAGTTGTGGCACACTAGAATTTGGGGGTGGGGAGTTGAAACACACATTTTTAAGTGAGGCTCATCTGAAACATTGGGCCACCTTTGAAGTTTGTTCACCTTTTCCTGTTCTATTTTTCCATTCTTTTCCCATAAGGCTGAGCATAAAGCTGATTTTATCATACTTTCAAGCATGCACATGGGTGGTAGGTTGTCATAGGGGGAAGCACCACCTTATAACCCTGGATGGCTTCAGCACAGAGCTCTCAGTGAGCCCACCTGAGGTCCGCTCTGAGCGAAGGCAAAGCCCAGTGGAGTTGTGGCACACTAGAATTTGGGGGTGGGGAGTTGAAACACACATTTTTAAGTGAGGCTCATCTGAAACCGTGTCTGTTGGCAATGAAAGTCCCACAGAAACAAGCCAAAATGGAATTTCCAAGATTTTCAGCTTTGCAGTGACCACTGAGAAGAAAATTCCAGATTGAAAAAAAAAGAGACCACCCTTGCCAGGACTTTTCCACAGTAAGCATTTGAAAAGGTTAGGAGGTGACTTTTGGAGGAGTGCTGCCTCTTCTAAATTCCGCTGTTCACACGAAGGCCATATCTTCTTCCTATCCTCCTCCAGAATAAGAAAAAGGGAGTGATTTGCATTTGTGCGTTCTGCTCTTCGCAGAACCTTCCCCTAGGCTGCAGAGAATTTTCACTTTCATGTCCCCAGAGCAATGAGGGTGGAGAGGAGATAGGAAAGCAAAGGCACCTACATCTTGGGTTTATTGTGGACCTTTCTGTGACTTGGCTTCTGGCTGACTCAGGGAGTTCTGGGGGAAGAATTCGGACAGATGTGTATATTCCCCCAGCATTGCAGATATAAGGGGAAGGTGACCTCGTGGCAAAGCTTCTGTATGCTTGTGTGTCTCTGGAGTGGAGCTTCTTGCTCTGCGTTTCTCATTTCTGTTCTTAAGTGCCCCAGACACTTGGACACTCTTTCCTCAAGATTCTACTAATGACCAACTTAAGTACCTGACAGGCAAGATAAGTTTAGGGGCTCTTCCAACTCCATAGTACATAAATTTATATATTTGCAGAGCTGGAAATGGTTTCAGATTTCATCTAGTTGAACTCTTTTTTTCGACATGGAAGTGGAAGCCAGAGAGGCTCAATGAACTTCTGGGATCAAAAGTCGCTTTCATAGCAGGACTGAGTCAAAAACTCCCAAACAACAGTCCTTTCTACTACTCTCCAGGGTTCTCAAAATTGAGGTCCATGTACTTCCCCTGGAGATGTATGTGTGGCTATGTGTACAAGGTACACAAAAGGGAAGGGATACAACTTAGGGTATTTTCCTAGAGCTACAGCTTTATACTAAGGCCAACACTCAAAAACAAATGTCATATCACATGGACCTCTGTTCATATCACACGTATCACTTGTTCCCCAGCTCCCAGAACAGTGCCTGATATAGTGTGTAATCAATCTATTTGTTGAACAAATGAATACATGAATGTTGAAAGTAAGACATATTTCACCACAAATTTTAGCTTACAGTGGCTTAGACATATGTCAGTGGAATATTTGAGAAAACTATAATGGTGCTAAAACTAGATGTCCTAAAGAAGCAGCTATATTGTGGCCATGTACCTCATGTGAGAACCTTTCTACACCCTGTCAAAGTCCAATGTATTTTGAATTCGGATGAATAAGGTAATTGCCTCCTTTGTCCATTTCTCTGGGACACAATTTCTCCCTTTTCTACCTACCTGCATAATCTCTTCTTATCTTTTCTAATCACTTTCCCAAGGAAGGCTTCCCTAAACCCCTAGACTGGGTTAAATTCTTCAGTGCTATGCTCCACTGGACCTTGCCCCTCTCCTTTGTAACATTCAACGCACTTGATTAATGACTGTCTTCCCACCTAGGCTGTAAGTTTCCTTCATGAGAAAAGGCTCATGTTAATCTCACTCATTGCCTGATAGCCCTAATGCCTTGACCAGGACCTGGAACGTGGTGGGCCTAGTGTTGAATCAAAACAGAATTGAATTTCCTGAGCTAATCATAGTAGTGATTGCGTGGCTTATCCTGCTCTAATCAGAAGCCGTGGTACTTGGCCTGCCAGAGTATCAGCTGCTCACCTCATACCCGATACTAGAGAGTGTCTCCTGCTGCCCTAGATCCAGGAGCTGAAACAGTGGCAGGTCACTGACTACTCAGACTCAGTGGCCACTTACTGTGACTTAGGCTATTTGTCCATCCCTTTCCACCAGGGTCACGTGTTCCCAGGGTAGCCCTATTTCCTAGTTGAGAGATATTGGAGGTAGGGCGTCCAGCAGGGAAGTTGATAAAAAGGCCTGCGGCTTTCGGGTCAGCATGACAAATGTAGGGCGGTGACTGTGGGGTCCTCATGTCACAGGTCAAGGCCCCAGTTAAAGATTCATCCCCGAGTATCACCCAAGAGAAGGCAATGGTGCCAGCGCTGTCAGTCTTTGCTCTGCTGGTGATACATTGGGAGATGGAACACATTAGTGAAAATGTAATAGAAATACATGGGAATCGATCAATCTTGACAGAAAAATGGAAACTTGTAAACAATCTTATAGAAACACATATGCCAAATGAGGTCAACCTGCGGTGTGTCGCACAAGCAGGAAGGAATGGATTTGTTCAGTCCTCATTTTGTGAGGGACACGGCTTGAGCTGCCCCCTCTAGACACTCAGCCAGGTACCCACTCTCCCCACTAGCTTCCTCACCATCACTGACTGTACCTGTTCTTGGACTTAAAAAGATCCCAGATCCCTTGACACACACGTCCCCCATGCATTTCATCTTAATTTATCAGCCCCTCCGAGTTTCATTCCCATGTCTGTGTCATGGATCTACTGTCCATCAGTCTACCCACTCTTGGGCTTGTATTCTCAAGTCACTTTGTCTCCTTGTCCTGTCAGCTTATCCGCAAGGCAAAGCTCCAAGCCTGGGTTCGTATTACTTTCTGCCTTCTTCACTCTTGCCCTTGGGCTGCTTTGGGGAAACCATGCAGCCAGGAGATGGGTGCATCCTCTCTGTAGTCTCAGAGTCTCTCACCACAAGACTGTCCAACAATCTTGCCAAGTGTCCCCAGCCACCTCCATCTTTCACTTGGTTAGATATTCCAAACCCTTAACGCTCTTTTCACGCTCTGAGCCCCTTGTGCCTCCTGTAGGTCACATCTGTCACCTCAGCTCTGCCTGTAAACATTAATTTCTTCATCTGTGCCTCATAGCGCACAGGTACACACAGTTAAGAGTGAGCATGAACTGACTACTCACAAGACACTGGGATGCTACAGCCAGGGGGTGATGAGACAGGACCAAAACTGATTGAGATCGAAATAAAAAACAATAGCTAACATTTTCTAAGCTCTTACTAAGTGCCAGGCATCATTCCAAGAGTGACACCTTATTTAATCCTCATGGCAGCATCGTGAAGTAGCAAGTAAAAACTGACCCCTTATGGACCTAGAGTCTGTCATACAGAGTGAAGTGAGTCAGAAAGAGAAAAACAAATACCATATGCTAACACGTATATATGGAATCTAAAAAAGGTTCTGAAGAACCTAGGGGCAGGACGGGAGTAAAGATGCAGATGTAGAGAATGGACTTGAGGACACGGGGAGGAGGAAGGGTAAGCTGGGACGAAGTGAGAGAGTGACATGGACATATATACACTACCAAATGTAAAATAGCTAGCTAGTGGGAAGCAGCCGCATAGCACAGGGAGATCAGCTCGGTGCTCTGTGTCCACCTAGAGGGGTGGGATAGGGAGGGTGGGAGGCAGAGAGACGCAAGAGGGAAGAGATATGGGAATATATGTATATGTATGGCTGATTCACTTTATTATAAAGCAGAAACTAACACACCATTATAGCGCAATTATACTCCAATAAAGACGTTAAAAAAAACCAACAGATCCGTTGCTTATTCCTGCCTCTTTGCTAAGAGAACCCCAATTTGGCTTGCGCCATGGCATGGCTCATCACTGATCTGAATAGACCAAGGTGTCCTGCCCCATTTGGCCAGATGTGCACCTTCCCAGCTGCCTTTGTAGCTATGAGTGGTCACGTGACTCCATTCTGAGCAATGGGAAGTTAAGGCAAGTCTTCTGGGGAGGCTTCTTTTTCCAGATCAAAGGACAATGCCTCAGAGAGAGAGGAGCATCTGTCTTCTACTCCTTGACTTCAGCTGTGATCAAGCAGCCCAGAGGTGAAGTGACCATTTTGGAAACAGGAGGTGACCAGCGTGAGACAAGCCAAAAGGCTGAGGATGACAAGGGAGGGGGAAGCGTGGGAGAGCCTGAGCTCCTAAGACATTGTGGAGGTGCCCTGCCGTACCTGTACCACCTGCCTCCAGAGTTCTCATGAGGAGAGACTATTATATGTCTCCATTGCCTGGTCACTCTTAGTTGGGTGTCCTTTTATTTACAGCCAAACACTCTTAATTGAATCAGCTTATAATATTAATACTTAATAACCAGTATTAGAAGAAGAAACTGAGACTTGGGAATGGTCAGTGACTTTAGCTGAGGCTGTCAAGTGGGGAGGGAGGCTGGCATTGCACACATCACACAGCTGGACTCCAGAGCCTGCTCTCTGGGCTGTGTCTGTGTCTGCCAGGTTATGAGACTTCTGTGATGCAGAGTTGGATGACGGGCAAAGAAAGAGAGAGCCAGATAAAGAAAAGGCATCAGGAGAGGACAAAGCGAGAGGAGCTAGACTGATAGACTGACTAAGGAGATGGCAAGGAGAGAAGTCAGGGGGAGTTAAGGTTAAACACAGAGATCAATAACACATCTCCAGTAGGGAAAGTGATTTTGCGACTCTGATGAGGGTGGAGAATAAAAGATTGGATAAGAGAAGTTACTGCTGGGGGTGGTGTGGGGAGTTCAAAAGATAGAAGTAAAAAAACCAAGAATCTCTTTTTAATAAAACATGCTCTGACTTCACTCAGTGTGAGAATCTCTAGGTCCACGCACATCACTGCAAATGGCATTATTTCGTTCTTTTCAATGGCTGAGTAATATTCCATTGTATATATGTACTGAGTGAAGTAAGTCAGAGAAAGACAAGTATCATATGATATCGCTTACATGTGGAATCTAAAAAAATGGTACAAATGGACCTATTTACAGAACAGAAATAGTCACAGATGTAAAAAACAAACTTATGGTTACCAAGGGGGAAAGCGGGGGAGGGATAAATTGGGAGATTGCGATTGACCTATACACACTACTATATATACAATATATAACTCATAAGATCCTACTGTGCAGCACAGGGAACTCTACTTAATACGCTGTAATGACCTATATGGGCATAGAATCTAAAAAAGAGTGGATATATGTATGTGTAGAACTGATTCACTTTGCTGTACAGCAGAAACTAACACAACATTGTAAGTCAACTACACTCCAATAAAAATTAATTTAAACAATGCTCTGAGCTCTTTGCACTGTCTTCAAGACTAACAATATATAGAGACAAAAGAAGTAATACAGAGAGTGGCCCCCATGGGCTTGGCGTCACAGGTTACTATAAAATAATAAAAACCCAATGGCTCTGTACAACTGATGGACTGAACCTTTTTAAGGCAATAATTCATTTCCAAAATTCTTAGTCTGACTGTATAACTATTCCAGCTGCCATGTGATAAACATAATGAATAGAGATGACAATGGAATCAGAGAAAGAAAGAGATGAGAAACGGCTGGCACCAGGAAAATTAGCAGAAGAGAGAAATAAAGTTCTTAAATTTCAGATTTTGCACAAGTGTGCTCAGCAGAAAATTTTAAAAGTCTGAGCTGGAACTAAGGACAAACAACCGTTGATGATTCTCTTCAGAGATGTCAACTTTGAACAATTAGTATAAAATCCTGCCACTTTGATTTCAATCCACCCTCTTCTAGCCTCTTCTGGGACCCGAAAGCACCCAGCTGGACTGATGGCTGGTTTCTGAATTAAGTGATGGCTCTGCTTTGCATGTGCTGTCTTCTTTGCCTGGAACCCTTTCTTCCCCTCCTCTGAATGTCCCTCGACCTGCTCGCTATAAGTCTACCGCTCAGGTGACATCTTCTCCACGGAGCTCCCCCAAATCTGGTGTTGGGTGCTCTCTTTGTGTGTGTCCCAACAGCAACCTGTACATGCTCCTATTACGACACGTTTCCTGTTGACTGGACAAGTCTACTCACAAGGACTGTGTTCTTAATAATTCAAGCCCATATCTGCGAGGAACAGCGTTCCTGCCATTTCCTTTGCCGGAATGCCCTTAGGGCTATCTCTGAAAATCTGTTTATTCTCGAGCAGAGCACCCTATTTATTTCTCTACTAGCATTAACCACAATCTGTAGTTCTTTTGTTTGCTTTCTTGCATCTCTCTCCCTCCTGCTCTAGGACCCTTGTGTGAAGGCAAGAATCCTGTTTTCTTGTCTCTTTCATGGAGGCTGGCATTCACTGGGTGCTCCAAAAATATTAGTTAGAATAAATAATGCCTGGCAAATTATAGTTAAAAATACCTAAAGTTCAATCCAGGGCTGCTTTACGGCATATCTTTCCAAAAACTAATTATCTGTATTTTTTGTTGTGGAAACTTCTACTTCATGCCAACCAGTATCATTAATATGATACATACAAAAGCCAAAATGTTTAGGTGGAAACCACGCAAAAGACTTTTATGATGGGATAGTGTCTCCGGTGACAAGGACTAAATACTTCTGTACAAGTAGTGGTTCTTCAGAGCTTTGAGCCAAAGTGTATTCTCTTTTGGAGATTATTGGAGGCACCCTTGGGTATTCCGTTCTAGGTCTTAAAAGAGCAGAGGCTGTGGACCAGGAAATCTGCTGATTACTGAGGTTCATGCATGAACCAGATGGACACAGTCTGTGCCCCGTGAGTCCACAGGTTAGTAGATGAGATCAACATTAATCAAATCATCTTACCCGAAATGCATTACTACAAACAGTGATAAGTACAGAGAAGTAAAACCAGTGTGTTGGGCTTCCCTGGTGGTACAGTGGTTGGGAGTCTGCCTGCCGATGCAGGAGACACGGGTTCGTGCCCCGGTCTGGGAGGATCCCACATGCCGCGGAGCGGCTGGGCCCGTGAGCCATGGCCACTGAGCCTGCGCGTCCGGAGCCTGTGCTCCGCAACGGGAGAGTCCGCAACAGTGAGAGGCCTGCGTACAGCAAAAAAAACCCCAAAAAAACAGTGTGTTGCCAGCAGGACCTGGTTCTAAGGCCTGGGGGAAGAATCTATCCACATTTGGTTCTCAGCAGGTGTTTCCTTTGGCAGCCACAAAGCTACAATTGTGCTGAGCCCCATCCTTCCTAAAACAATGACTTGGAAGGAGGAGAAACCTGGTATGTCCCAAATTGCAGAATTAAAAATAATAATGTTAGTCTTAATGAGATGCATCCAGGTGGGGATGAAGATGTCCATGCCCACCTCAGCATCTTCTTGTTACCCCTGGTTCTCAGGCACCATGTTCAGAGGGGACCACTTTATTTCAATAAAGCTTTTGCTATAAATCTTAGAGATTGCACCAGGGTGAATGTCTGGAGTTTTTAAGATGAATGCCTTTTGTCCAATTCCCAGCCAAACCGAAGCTTACAACCTGGAAGCAGGCTCTCTGGCCTCTTGGGTGTTTCTTTCCTGGGCCCTCACCCTCGTCTCTAGATCTCACAATGTGTAAGGAACTGAAGAGGTGGCCTCTCTTGCCAAACTAACTGTGTGGAATAATGAGACTCTCAAAAGATAGCACTGCAGGGGAGAGTTTTGACCTCAGCCTCTCATCCCCTAGTCCAAGGCCCCACCAAAATATCCTCACCCCATATTCTAGCCTATCCTCGGGTTGATGGCGGCATGAACCTAGAGCTCCCACTAGTGGCAGGAGTGGGCCACCAACGCTTCTCAACTTTTCATTGAGGGCTTCTCAACTTTCCATTGGTTTCTTCCCTCATTCACAGTGGGTTTAACAGCTAGGCCTATGGTCTCCGACAGGCATTCAAAAATGCCATCTTCACCTTTATGAGGACATCTCTCTAAATTCTAGCAGTTTTTACAGACCTGCCTCAGCTACTAGGAGGCAAGTGTAAGGTCATCTCATTCCTGCCACCACCTCCGCTGACCCCCACTACTTTTTTTTCCTGAGGACTGTTCAGAATCAAGAGATGTGAATTTTACACACACACACTCACACACACACACACACACATACACACACAAACAATTAGGTTATCCCTGCCTTCTGCCAGCTGGGAGATAGGTAGGGCTCCTGGGGAGTCTGGAATGAGAGCTTAGAAAAGATCTCCACAGAGATTAAGAAGAGTACTCTCCTCTCCTCCTCTTCTTGATGAAGCTTCTCCCTAGGTCTGCCTTTTTCCAGTGTCAGAATGGGGAGATTCGGGGGCCCAGCATCTGGGGGCAGAGGAAGCTGCTAAGTCCTCCTGGAGAACAGGCTGCAAACCCACCTCTAGCCCAGGTACCAAGGGCCCCTATACTGCCACGAGGTCCAGCCCTCATCACTGAGGGATTAAACTGTAGTTTGGGGCAAAACCTTTATAGTAAGAAAGAGCACACAATTGTCTGGCCTATCCCTACAAACCCACCATAGTAATGGCTGGGTGAGTGCCGGTTGGGGCATTCGGGGTAACCGGGTCAAGTTAAATAGTGCCTCATCACGCCTTCCTAATATTATTATTATTATTAATTTTATAAATAATCTAATAGAAATGCTTATATTACAAGTCAAAACCAGGTTTCCTGACCCCCCCCAATGCCCTCCTCATGGCATCCTAAACGAAACAATAGCCCCTCGTTTCTCGTTGTGAAGATATTAAAATTTTTACTGATGTGCAGAGCAAATTCTGAAAAGTGGAGAATGCCTCTTCATTGGAGGTGTAAGTGATGATGATAAAAATGTTACCAAGTGTTAGGGTTGAATTGTGTCCCCCTCCAAAATCTATATATTGAAGTCCTAGCCCCCAGCACCTCAGAATGCAACTATATTTGGAGAGATTTTGTAATT
>NW_020172478.1:0-2496 GCF_003031525.2 Neophocaena asiaeorientalis asiaeorientalis
TGGAAGAAATGGACAAATTCTTAGAAATGCACAACCCACCAGGACTGAATCAGGAAGAAACACAAAATATGAGCATACCAATCACAGGCACTGAAATTGAAACTGTGATTAAAAATCTTCCAAGAAACAAATGCCCAGGACCAGATGTCTTCACAGGTGAATTCTATCAAACATTTAGAGAAGAGCTAACACCTATCCTTCTCAAACTCTTCCAAAATATAGCAGAGGGTGGAACACTCCCAAACACATTCTACGAGACCACCATCACCTTGATACCAAAACCAGAATCCTTCTCGAACTCTTCCAAAATATAGCAGAGGGAGGAACACTCCCAAATTCCTTCTACGAGGCCACCATCACCTTGATACCAAAACCAGACAAGGATGTCACAAAGAAAGAAAACTACAGGCCAATATCACTGATGAACATAGATGCAAAAATCCTCAACAAAATACTAGCAAACAGAATCCAACAGCACATTGAAAAGATCATACACCGTGATCACGTGGGGTTTATTCCAGGAATGCAAGGATTCTTCAATATATGCAAATCAAGCAACGTGATACACCATATTAACAAGTTGAAGGAGAAAAACCATATGATCATCTCAATAGATGCAGAGAAAGCTTTCAACAAAATTCAACACCCATTTATGATAAAACCCTGCAGAAAGCAGGCATAGAAGGAACTTTCCTCCACATAATAAAGACCATATATGACAAGCCCACAGCCAACATCATCCTCAATGGTGAAAAACTGAAAGCATTTCCACTAAGATCAGGAACAAGAAAAGGTTGCCCACCCTCACTACTCTTATTCAACATACTTTTGGAAGTTTTAGTCACAGCAATCAGGCAAGAATAGGAAGTAAAAGGAATCCAAATCAGAAAAGAAGAATTAAAGGTGTCCCTGTTTGCAGATGACATGATACTATACATAGATAATCCTAAAGATGCTACCAGAAAACTACTAGATCTAATCAATGAATCTGGAAAAGTAGCAGGATACAAAATTAATGCACAGAAATCTCTGGCATTCCTATACGCTAATGATGAAAAATCTGAAAAAGAAATGAAGAAAACACTCCCATTTACCATTGCAACAAAAAGAATAAAATATCTAGGAATAAACCTACCTAAGGAGACAAAAGACCTGTATGCAGAAAATTATAAGACACTGATGAAAGAAATTAAAGATGATACAAATAGATGGAGAGATATACCATGTTCTTGGATGGGAAGAATCAACATTGTGAAAATGACTCTACTACCCAAAGCAATCTACAGATTCAATGCAATCCCTATCAAACTACCACTGGCATTTTTCACAGAACTAGAACAAAAAATTTCGCAATTTGTATGGAAACACAAAAGACCCCGAATAGCCAAAACAATCTTGAGAAAGAAAAATGGAGCTGGAGGGATCAGGCTCCCTGACCTCAGACTATACTAAAAAGCTACAGTAATCAAGACAGTATGGTACTGGCAGAAAAACAGAAAGATAGATCAATGAAACGGGATAGAAAGACCAGAGATAAACCCATGCACATATGGTCACCTTATCTTTGATAAAGGAGACAGGAATATACAGTGGATAAAGGACAGCCTCTTCAATAAGTGGTGCTAGGAAAACTGGACAGGTACATGTAAAAGTATGAGATTAGATCACTCCCTAACACCATACACAAAAATAAGCTCAAAATGGATTAAAGACCTAAATGTAAGGCCAGAAACTATCAAACTGTTAGCGGAAAACATAGGCAGAACATACTATGACATAAATCACAGCACGATCCTTTTTGACCCACTTCCTAGAGAAATGGAAATAAAAACAAAGATAAACAAATGGGACCTAATGAAACTTCAAAGCTTTTGCACAGCAAAGGAAACCATAAACAAGACCAAAAGCAGCCCTCAGAATGGGAGAAAATGTTTGCTAATGAAGCAACTGACAAAGGATTAATCTCCAAAATTTACAAGCAGCTCATGCAGCTCAATAAACAATGCAATCCAAAATTGGGCAGAAGACCTGAACAGACATTTCTCCAAAGAAGATATACAGACTGGCAACAAATACATGAAAGAATGCTCAACATCATTAATCATTAGAGAAATGTAAATCAAAACTACAATGACATATCATCTCACACTGGTCAGAATGGCTATCGTCAAAAAAATCTAGAAACAATAAGTGCTGGAGAGGTTGTGGAGAAAAGGGAACACTCTTGCACTGCTGGTGGGATAGTGAATTGGTACAGCCAGTATGGAGAACAGTATGGTGGTTCCTTACATAACTACAAATAGAACTACCATATGACCCAGCAATCCCACTACTCAGCATATACCCATATACCTTGAGAAAACCATAATTCAAAAAGTGTCATGTACCAAAATGTTCATTGCAGCTCTATTTACAATAGACCAGAGGTGGAAACAACCTAAGTGTCCAACATTGTATGAATGGATAAAGAAAATGTGGCACATATATGCAATGGAA
>NW_020172479.1:0-437 GCF_003031525.2 Neophocaena asiaeorientalis asiaeorientalis
TCATTTCACTTATTGTGTTGTTCATCTCTGTTTGTTCTTTAATTATTCCAGATCTTTGTTAATCATTTCTTGCATCTTCTTGATCTCTGCCTCCATTCTTTTTCCAAGGTCCTGGATCATTTTCACTATCATTATTCTGAATTCTTTTTCTGGAAGATTGCCTATCTCCATCTCATTTAGTTGTTTTTCTGGGGTTTCATCTTGTTCCTTCATCTGGTACATAGCCCTCTGCCTTTTCATCTTGTCTGTCTTTCTGTGAATGTGGGTAGTTCCACAGGCTGCAGGATTGTAGTTCTTCTTGCTTCTGCTGTCTTCCCTCTGGTGGATGAGGCTATCTAAGAGGTTTGTGGAAGTTTCCTGATGGGAGGGACTGGTAGTGGGTAGAGCTGTCTGTTGCTCTGTTGAGCAGAGCTCAGTAAAACTTTAATCCATTTGTC
>NW_020172480.1:0-378 GCF_003031525.2 Neophocaena asiaeorientalis asiaeorientalis
TTCCACACACTAGGAAGCTCCTTCGCAGGCAGAGACTGCGGGTGGTGGAGGCAGGAAGCTTGGGAGCTGCGGAGGACAGCACAGCCACAGGGGTGCGGAGGGCAAAGCGGAGAGATTCCCACACAGAGGATCGGTGCCGACAGGCACTCACCAGCCAGAGAGGCTTGTGTGCTCACCTGCCAGGGCGGGCGGGGCTGGGAGCTGAGGCTCGGGCTTTGGACAGGCTGATGCAACGTCACACCGGCCTCTGCCGCCACAGGCCCACCCCGCACTCCGTACCCCTCCCTCCCCACGTCATGAGTGAGCCAGAGGCCCTGAGTCAGCTGCTCCTTTACCGTCGTCCTGTCTGAGCAAAGAACAGATGCCCTCCGGCGACCT
>NW_020172481.1:0-169 GCF_003031525.2 Neophocaena asiaeorientalis asiaeorientalis
GAAAAGCCTGCACCTGCCGAAGAGGCAAGAGACTTTTTTTCTTCCCTCTTTTTTTCCTGGTGGGCAAGGAGAGGGGTTTAAGAGCGCTGCTTAAAGGAACTCCAGAGACAGGCGTGAGGCGCGGCTAAAAGCACGAACCCCAGAGACGGGAGCGAGCTGCGGCTAAAAG
>NW_020172482.1:0-2792 GCF_003031525.2 Neophocaena asiaeorientalis asiaeorientalis
GAGGAAATGCCAATCAAGTGTCCAGATAGATTTTACCACCAATCTGATTGTGTATACGACTCTTTGTTTCTAAATATCGCCTCCTCAAACACTGAAGATTTCAGTTAATTAAATTAATCCAAAGAAGATGTGGCACATATATACCATGGAATATTACTCAGCCATAAAAGAAACGAAACTCAGTTATTTGTAGTGAGGTGGATGGACCCAGAGTCAGTCATACAGAGTGAAGTAAGTCAGAAAGAGAAAAACAAATACAGTATGCTAACACATATATATGGAATCTAAGAAGAAAAAAAGGTCATGAAGAACCTAGGGGTAAGACCCATAAAAAGACACAGACTTCCTAGAGAATAGACTTGAGGATATGGGGAGGGGGAAGGATAAGCTGTGACAAAGTGAGAGAGTGTCATGCACATATATACACTACCAAACGTAAAACACATACCTACTGGGAAACAGCCGCATAGCACAGGGAGATCAGCCCCGTGCTATGCGACCACCTAGAGGTGTGGGATAGGGAGGGTGGGAGGGCAGGAGACGCAAGAGGGAAGAAATATGGGAAAATATGTATAAATGATTCACTTGGTTATAAAGCAGAAAATAAAACACCATTGTAAAGCAATTATACTTCAAAAAAGATGTTAAAATGTATTAATCCTACAGTGAGACCTGCTCTGGTCCCAAAAAACAAATCTTATAAAACTAAGACTCAGGGGCTTCCCTGGCGGTGCAGTGGTTGAGAGTCCATCTGCCAATGCAGGCGACACGGGTTCATGCCCCGGTCTGGGAGGATCCCACATGCCACGGAGCGGCTGGGCCCGTGAGCCATGGCCGCTGAGCCTGTGGGTCGGGAGCGTGTGCTCCACAACGGGAGAGGCCACAAAAGTGAGAGGCCTGCGTAATGCAAAAAAACAAACCAAAAAAACCCAAAAAAATTAAGACTCAAGAGGTTCAAAGTGTTTCCAAGTCACTTAATAGGATCCCAGAACAAAGCTTAAGAATAAGTTCAGGAATAGAAACACATCCAGCACCCAAGGGAAATCTTATAATGCCTAGCACCCAATCTAAATTCCACATTGAGCTCCTTCTGAATGGGCTCTGGGACTAGAAAATATACACTCAGCAACTGGTGGGCGACCTCTGCGTCCATGGGCGATGGGAAATGCACAGTAAGGGTACTGGAGGAGATATGGTTAAGGCACCACCCACACTACTGATTTCGCCTGTGCCTCAGGCTTCCTCCTCACTGAGACCCGCCTTCACACCCCCACATCCCGGCTTCCTCGCCAGACCACCCATTAGGCCGTCCACAACCTCCCACCCTATACACTGAGGCCACCCTGGACATCACCACCCCTACCCTCTGGTTTCCCTCAGGTTGGTTTGCCCCACCACCATCCCGTCAGCCCAGACCACCCTTGGCCCATACCCTCCAGCCGCCCAGAGTTCCCTCCTTCTACACTTCAGGCCCCACTGCCTGCAGCCCCTCCCCACAAACCACCTGCAGCCCAGCCCCTGGCCGCCCGGCCTACGGGGGTTCCTGCAAAAGGATACCACTGTAGCGCCTGCGGACCAGGACCTCCGGCCCCGGGTCCTGCGTCTCCACGTGGCCCTGCTGCGTGGGCTGCCCACTGGATCTGCACAAGGCCACCGGCTGCGCCACCTGCCTCTCCTGCGACGCCAGGGTTGCCAGGGTTTCCACGGTCGCCCGGATCAACCGGGTCACCGGGGTCACCCTGGCCACCACGTGCTGCTCCCACTGCAGCGGCCGCGGCAGCGGCGCCTTCGTCTGCTGCCCTCACGGCTCCTTCACCATCTGCCTCAGACTCCATCTAGAACCGCTTCCACTCTCCCTACGAGCAGGGGAAGGAAAAAACCGTCCCGCACAAAACCAACCGTCTGTCTAATGGCCCTTGAGTTGGGGATTCCCAGAGCGCCTGCGGAAACACACCCTTGGTAACGCCTCCTGACTCGTGATTGGTTCCCACCGAACAGAGCCTGCAGTCTCTCCAGCCATTGGTCGCCCCCTTACGAAGCTCCTCACCGCAGAGAGCTGTGTAACCCCAATGAGCCTGCGCAGACTGAAACCCACATCTTCCGGTCCCTCTAACTGGCCTACCACGGGCCCAGGCTCCCCGTGAGCGGCTTAGCCATGAGGCCTCCAGGTGACGCTCCTCGTAGTAGTGTGGCTGGAGCTCCCCAGTGCGCATGTGCAAACAGAGCCCCGCCCCACCTCCTAAGGCCTCTGAGAACGTAAGTTTCCCTGCCAAGCCTGCAAACCCCAGGCGAGCCCCGTGCACCTGGAAGTCTGTGTCAGTGCCAGCCTGGCCAACTTCACGTGTGACCAGCCTGCTGAGCGCACGTCCCTGTCATCGAGGTCTGGAAGGGAGTCGGGCACCTGTGGGCCAGGCCCGGCCAGCCCTCTGGTCTCCCACACGTAGCTCGAGTCTGCATGTGTGTGCGTGGGCACGACTGCGTGTGTCTGGGCCCAGCCCTGCGGGGATGAGACCAGGGATGCAGAGCGGGCGGTGCCTGCCCTCCTGGGGAGGGAAGCAGGGGGCTGCTGCTGGGCCTACTGAGGATGGCGTGCGGCCGAGATTCCAGGGGTTCCATGGCTCCGGGGACACAGATTTCAGCCACGTCAGGCTGCAGGCTAGGCCCGGGCTGGCCTGGTGCATGGGGGAGACTGGCTGGGAGCAAGGGCTTTGGCGGCGGTGGATGGGGTGGGAGAGGGGCGGGGGCCCTCACCCCAGGACCACCCCCAGTCTCCTGGCCGTTTGGTGGCACAG
>NW_020172483.1:0-1093 GCF_003031525.2 Neophocaena asiaeorientalis asiaeorientalis
GGGCCCGGAGCGATTAAAACCAAGCCTCATTCACAGTTTCTGTGACTGCCAAGACCTCACCTGGTAGGTGTGTGTACACAGCTCCTGGAGAAGCAGCCGGCGCTGTGTGTGTGAACCGACTGTAGCAATAGCAGCAGCTGATAAAGCCATCCCTGCCTCTTCGCTGACACAGGACCCGGAGAGAAGCTGCCTGGCGGAGGGGCAGGTGCGTCGCTCGGTTCTGCGGTGGCTCACGTGTTCTTTCTTGTTCTGTGTCTCGTTTAGGGTGCCAGCGCTTACATTCTGAATTACCTAACGTACATCCTGTGGGTGTTGCTGTTTGCGTTTTTGGCCATCTCCCTGGTACGAGTATTTGCGCCATACGCCCGTGGCTCTGGTATACCCGAGGTGAGTGGGGGCTGAATGAATTTCTTTTGTGCCAATAATAAGAATAGCAGATGCTTACGTGGCACTTCTGTGCTAAGCACGGTTCCAAGCATTGGACATCTGTTCACGCATTTAGTCCTCACAGGGAGCCTATGAGGTAGGTACTGTTATTCTTCATTTGACGGTTGGGGAAACTGAAGCACAGAGAGGTTAAGTGACTTGCCCAAGGTCACTAAGCCGGTGAGCTGGGAGTCGAATCCAGCTGTCTGGCTTTATGCTCTGTTGCTTCTTAGATGCTTAAATTCTTATCTTTACAAACCAGGCATAACTCTTAAAGCCTGTGGAGTCAGAGTCCATTAACCACACACAAAAACGTGGCACTCTAGTAACTCATAAATGCGTCTGTGATAGAACGTGAAAGAGGACAACAGTGGAGGTTTACTGCTCAGAAAGCTTACTGATGAGTAAACTCCCTCGCCATGTTTTGCTCGTCTGGTGACAGGGTAATAGCAATCTTTAAAAAATGAATTCCACGTTCAGTACATGTGCTGTGAATGCACCTTTGTGGATTTAGAGTTCTTCTAAATATTTTTCAGCACTTTCTTATAACCAGAGTATGAGGGAAGTGACCTCATCGATCTGGAGGAATGCCCAAGACCAAACTTCAAACCAAGGAGATCTGCTATGTTAGAATAATGATACTTGAGCAAATTCCCGAAAAGCCCAC
>NW_020172484.1:0-1049 GCF_003031525.2 Neophocaena asiaeorientalis asiaeorientalis
GTTTAAGGTAAAAAGATCTTTGCAGTCTTTTTTGGTTGGCAATAAACACCGCATTCTTCCCAGATCTATAAGAAAATAATGTTTGCAGTCTTACCTGGAATCAAGGGAGGGACTCTCTCAAGGTTACTTTTCAATCTCTGTCTGTAATTATGGACGTCAGGAGAGAAAAAAAAAGTCAGAAAAATACGTCCCTAGTAGAGAAGCACCCAACAGGAACTAAACACCTGAAGGTTTAGACAGGATTAAACTCTGACAGGGCTTATCAGCCACCCCCACAGGACTAAAGTAGTTGGAAGTGAGGTTAGATTGGAGTCCAGATAAGCAAGTGAATCTACAACCCTACCTGACTCACCGGGCTGAAAAGTGCGGAGCCCTAGTAAGTCACCACGGCACGTCCTCAAAGGGCTTTCCACGCAGGCTTGGAGTCAGGAAACAGCAGCTGCCACACCAACCACGCTACCTCTGTCTGCTGTTTGGTGACTCCCGGAAGACGCGCTGATGGGACCAGAGGAGATTCCTCCTGGGTGGGAGGGTCCGCTGACTGGGTGTGTAGCTGCGAAGAGGAAATTTCCCCAAAAGAAAACCTTTCCAACCTAGTGGGTTGGGTGGAGACAAGACAAACTGAGCGCCCCTGGCTCACTTCCCCACTCCCAAGCCCCCGCCCGAGCCCCGCCGGTGTGGCACACGTGGTCCTCTGGGCGCCACAAGGCGGAGATTTCGGGCCTCAGGCCGAGGCCGGAGCCTTGCTGGGAGGATCGCGGGCCAGTGGCCCTCATCCCCACCTCGGCATCCGCCGCTGACATCGCCTGAGAAGTCTGGGGATAGTGGAGCTCCGACAGGCGGACTCCGGTGGCAGGCAGCAACTGGGAGGCCCAGGTCGGAGAGAGGAAGCTTCTCCCCTGTGCGCCCCGCCGCCGCAGAGTTGACCAGTCTCTAGAAGAGAAGAGTCCGCTCCGGCTCCGGATAAGCAGCGGCTTGGCGTGGGCTGCGCGGAGAATGGACGGTCTAGTGACCTCATGTCCGGCAGGCTGTACGGCCTGCCGACCCGG
>NW_020172485.1:0-1491 GCF_003031525.2 Neophocaena asiaeorientalis asiaeorientalis
ATTTAGGTTTAGGGTTAGGGTTAGGGGATGGGGGCGGTGTAGCGGACAGATTAGGGTACGACAATGGTTTAGGATGAGCGTAGGTATTAGGGTATGGGTGAGTGTTAGCGTACGGGTTAGGTTTAGGGGACGGGTTAGTGTCAGGCTTCGGGTAAGGGTTAGGGTTAGTGTTAGGGTTAGGGTTAGGATTGGGGTTAGGGGACGGTTTAGGGGACAGGTTAGGGTACGTCAATGGTTTAGGGTGCGCGTACGTGGTAGGGAATTGTTTAGTGTTAGCGTACGGGTTAGGACTGGGCACGGGTTACGGTAAGGCTTCGGGTAAGGGTTAGGGTTACGTTTAGGGTTCGGGTTAGGGTTAGTGTTAGGGGACGAAGACGGTTTAGGGGACAGGTTAGTGTACGACAACAGGTTAGGTTGAGCGTATGTGTTAGGGCACGGGTTAGTGTTAGAGTACAGGTTAGGATTAGGGCACGGGTTAGTGTAAGGCTTCGGGTAAGGGTTAGAGTTAGGGTTAGGGTTCGGGATATGGATAGGGGATGGGGACGATTTAGGGCACATGTAAGCGTACGAGAATAGTTTAGGGTAAGCGTACGGGTTAGGGCACAGGTTAGTGTTAGCGTACGGGATAGGATTAGGGGACTGGTTAGGGTAAGGATTCGGGTAAGGGGTAGGGTTAGGGTTAGGGGACGGGGACGGTTTAGGGGACAAGTTAGGGTACGACAACCTTTTAGGGTGAGTGTACGTGTCAGGTAAAGGGTTAGTGTTAGCGTACGGGTTAGGATTAGGGGACGGGTTAGGGTAAGGATTCGGGTAAGGGTTAGGGTTAGGGTTAGGGTTAGGGATATGGATAGGGGATGGGGACGATTTAGGGCACATGTAAGCGTACGAGAATAGTTTAGGGTAAGCGTACGTGTTAGGGCACAGGTTAGTGTTAGCGTACGGGTTAGGATTATAGGGGACGGGTTAGGGTAACACTACAGTTAAGGGTTAGGGTTAGGTTTAGGGGACGGGGACGGTTTAGGGGACAGGTTAGTGTACGAGAACATTTTAGGGTGAGTGTACGTGTTAGGGTACGGGTGAGTGTTAGGGTACGCGTTAGGATTAGGGGAGGGGTAGGATAAGGCTTCGGGTAAGTGTTAGGTTTAGGGTTAGGGTTCGGGTTAGGGTTAGGGGACGGTGATTGTTTAGAGGACAGGTTATGCTACGACAACGGTTTAGGGTGAGCGTACGTGTTAGGGTATGGGTTAGTGTTAGCGTACGGGTTAGGATTAGGGGACGGGTTAGTGTAAGGCTTCGGGGAAGGGTTGGGGTTAGGGTTAGGGTTAGGTTTAGGGTTAGGGTTAGGTTTAGGGGACACGGACGTTTTAGGCGACAGGTTAATGTACGACAACGGTTTAGGTTGAGCGTACGTGTTAGGGTATGGTTTAGTGTTAGCGTACGGGTTAGGATTAGGGGACGGGTTAGGGTAAGGCTTCGGGTAAGGGTTAGGGT
>NW_020172485.1:1521-1642 GCF_003031525.2 Neophocaena asiaeorientalis asiaeorientalis
CGGGGACGGTTTAGGGGACAGGTTAGGGTACGACAACGGTTTAGGGTGAGCGTACGTGTTATGGTATGGGTGAGTGTTATCGTTCGGGTTAGGATTTGGGGACGGGTTAGGGTAAGGCTTC
>NW_020172486.1:0-458 GCF_003031525.2 Neophocaena asiaeorientalis asiaeorientalis
CTGCTAAGCAACTTACAGGCCCGTAGCCCTTCGGAGCCAGTCTGTGAATGCCGAGTGTAGTGCAACGCACTGCACTCCTTCATGGGACAGCTTGAAATCCCCAGCACTCCCAGAGTTTCAAGAACACCCTTTTAGCATGTGCAACATGCCGGGGATGTCTGAATCATTGCCCTAGTCGGAGCTGCACTGAGAAAAACTCTTGGCTTTGCATTCCATCTAGGACCTCCTGCCTGAAGTCACCCTGCCTCCAGGAGAAAGTCGACCTACATTCCTACTGCCACTAAAGCCCAGTTCTTCATGTAATACTGCATGCTTTTGAAAGGCCCGGAGGCCTAGCTAGGGCATACCTTGGTTGAGGCATTTTGCTAGTTGCAGAACACCCTGCTTCAAGGAGTTAATTCAGGGAAGGAAACAGTTGGTAACCTGTGTCTCTTTTGACTTGTTAGGAACCACAGGGA
>NW_020172487.1:0-1041 GCF_003031525.2 Neophocaena asiaeorientalis asiaeorientalis
TAGCCCTCTTTCTGAAAAACAAATTTCCTTTTTCATTAGATCTTCCTATTTTTCTTAACACATCGCTAGCTTTCGAATACTTACGTGAATTATTTTATTATTTATTGTCCTTTTCCTAAGTAGCACAGTGGGGAAAAGGAGAACAATTTATGCAGGAAATTGGAGTTCCCTGAAGATCTGGGTAACCCCATGGAAGTGTACCCCACTTGTGTTGGGGTGAGACAAAGGTGAGACCCACTTCCTCACCCATAGAAATCAATCCCAACGTCTGGATTTCAGGTAGCTTAGCAGCTGTGAAGGGAACGTCGTTAGTGACAGGCCAAGTTCAGGAAGGAAGAGGTTTATAGTTATTATGAAATAGTGGCTCTGTTCGCTGTGCTGTACAATATATCCATGTAGCTTAGCTTTTACCTACTAGTTTGTACCTCTTACTCTGCTCTCCCTATAATGCCCCCCTCCCCACTAGGAACCACTCGTTTGTTCTCTAGATCTGGGAGTCTGCTTCTCTTTTGTTATATATTCACTACTTGATTGTATTTTTTAGATTCCACATGTAAGTGAGACCCTACAGTGTTTGTCTTTCTTCATCTGACTTATTTCACTTCGGAGGGAGCTACAGGTTTTCAGCTTCCATAACGGTGAGACATTGCAGAATCCATTGGCCCCATCACGCTGATCAGGGAGAGAATGCCAGGGTCAGGCCTCAGGGACCATCTTCATGCAGGGTCAGGGGAGGACGGGGGTCCAGAGGCAGGAAAAAGGAAGGAGCAGCTGATTTTTTTTGGCAGTACGCGGACCTCACTGCTGCAGCCTGACCCTTTGTGGAGCACAGGCTCTGGCCGTGCAGGCTCAGCGGCCATGTCTCATGGGCCCAGCTGCTCTGTGGCATGTGGGATCCTCCCGGACCGGGGCACGAACCCACGTCTCCTGCATCGGCAGGCGGACTCTCAGCCACTGCACCATCCATCAGGGAAGCCCGGCTGATAGGCGAGTGAAGAGGTGTGGATATGGAAATCCAGGGTGAGGCTGGTGGTTGAAGGA
>NW_020172488.1:0-171 GCF_003031525.2 Neophocaena asiaeorientalis asiaeorientalis
TTAGGGGACGGGTTAGTTTAAGGCTTCGGGTAAGGTTTAAGGTTAGGGTTAAGTTTAGTGTTACGGGATGGGGACTGTTTAGGGGACAGGTTAGTGTACGACAATGGTTTAGGGTGAGCGTACGTGTTAGGGTACGGGTTAGTGTTAGCGTACGGGTTAGGTTTAGGGGAC
>NW_020172488.1:280-808 GCF_003031525.2 Neophocaena asiaeorientalis asiaeorientalis
TTAGGGTACAGGTTAGTGTTAGCGTACGGGTTAGGATTAGGAGACGGGTTAGGGTAAGGCTTCGGGAAAGTGTTAGTGTTAGTGTTAGGATTAGGGTTAGGGTTAGGGGACGGGTACGGTTTGGGGACAGTTTAGCGTACGATCATGGTTTAGGGTGAGCGTACATGTTAGAGTACGGGTTAGTGATAGCCTACAGGTTAGGATAAAGGGACGGGTAAGTGTAAGGCTTCGGGTAAGGGTTAGGGTTAGGGTTAGGTTTAGGGGACAGGGACGGTTTAGGATACAGATTAGGATATGACAACCGTGTAGGTTGAGCGTACGTGTTAGGTTACGGTTAGTGTTAGTGTACGGTTTAGGATTAGGGGATGGGTTAGGGTAAGGCTTCGGGTAAGGGTTAGGGTTAGGGTTAGGTTTAGGGGACAGGGACGGTTTAGGATACAGATTAGGATATGACAACCGTGTAGGTTGAGCGTACGTGTTAGGTTACGGTTAGTGTTAGTGTACGGTTTAGGATTAGGTGACGGTTTA
>NW_020172489.1:0-135 GCF_003031525.2 Neophocaena asiaeorientalis asiaeorientalis
AGAACTGAGGACAGTCTCAGAGACCTCTGGGCAACATTAAACACACCAACATTTGAATTAAAGTGGTCCCAGAAGAAGAAGACAAAAAGAAAGGGACTGAGAAAATATTTGAAGAGATTATAGTTGAAAACTTCC
>NW_020172489.1:390-483 GCF_003031525.2 Neophocaena asiaeorientalis asiaeorientalis
ACAACCAAGATTACCCAGCAAGGATCTCATTCAGATTTGTTGGAGAATTAAGAATCTTTACAGACAAGCAAAAGCTGAGAGAGTTCAGCACCA
>NW_020172490.1:0-899 GCF_003031525.2 Neophocaena asiaeorientalis asiaeorientalis
TTACAGGAGTGTCCTGGAATCACTGGGCTCACATCAGAAAAAGTGGGGAGCCCAGAAGTTAGAGCCTGATGTAAGAGGGTCCTCATCGTCGAGGAGAGGATGCTCCCAGCAGGCTACAACTGCCACCAGAGGGCCGACCTCAGCAAGGCAATGGGAGCGAGCCAGGCAGGAGTTACTTTACAACAGAGGGCCCATTTCACAGAAGGGTGAGGAACCCAGCCAGGATCAGACTATCACCAGAGGACCCACATCACCAAGGGGATCGGAACCAGGCAGGAGTGTCCTCACACCAGTGTGGCCAAATCATAGAAAGGTGAGGAACCCGGAACATGTGGCCTAAACGAGAGGACCCAGATATCCAAGCGGCTCAGAGTGAGGCAGGCAAGAGTAGACTCACAACACTGGGCCCATAGAATAAAAATTGTGAGGAATCCAGCAGTTGGACCCTCCCAGCAGGTGGCCCAGAGCACCGACTCTATGCCATCCAGGCCTCACTGAACTCACAGCACAGGGCCCATATCATGAAACTGTGAGCATCCCAGCCATTGGGACCTCAGTACAGAAGGCCCACATCCCCATGGGGATGGGAACTTGGCAGGAGTGTCCTTGCACCACTTAGCACGTATCAGAAAATGTGGGTACCTAGCAGTTAGGACCTGACGCCAGAGGGCCCTCATGACTGAGGCGAGGAGGCTCCCAGCAGGCTCCAAATGAACCAAAGGGCCGATGTCACCAAGGCGGTGTATGCCTGCCAGACAGGAGTGACCTCAGAGCAGAGGGCCCACCTCACAGAAGGGTGAGGATCCCAACCAAGGTCAGACTCATCAGAGGGCACACATCAGCAAGGGGTTGGGAACCAGGCAGGAGTGTTCTCACACCATGGGGCCACATTATCGAAA
>NW_020172491.1:0-165 GCF_003031525.2 Neophocaena asiaeorientalis asiaeorientalis
CAAGCCTTGGTAAATTTAAGAGAATTGAAATTGTATCAAGTGTCTTTTCCGACCACAACGCCACGAGACTACATATCAATTACAGGAAAAGATCTGTAAAAAATACAAACACATGGAGGCTAACCAATACACTACTTAATACTGAAGTGATCACTGAAGAAATCA
>NW_020172491.1:550-741 GCF_003031525.2 Neophocaena asiaeorientalis asiaeorientalis
ATAGAATTAGAAATGAAAAAGGAGAAGTAACAACTGACACTGCAGAAATAAAAAAGATCATGATAGATTACTACAAGCAACTCTATACCAATAAAATGGATAATCTGGAAGAAATGGACAAAGTCTTAGAAATGCATAACCTGCCAAGAGTGAAACAGGAAGAAATAGAAAATATGAACAGACCAATCACA
>NW_020172492.1:0-107706 GCF_003031525.2 Neophocaena asiaeorientalis asiaeorientalis
GTAGTTGTGGCATGTGGGCTCAGTAGTTGTGGCTGGTGGGCCCTAGAGCGCAGGCTCACTAGTTGTGGTGCCTGGGCTTAGTTGCTCCGCGGCATGTGGGATCTTCCTGGACCAGGGCATGAATCCATGTCCCCTGCATTGGCAGGCAGATTCTTAACCACTGTGCCACCAGGGAAGTCCTCTAATTCCTCTTTATGTGAATTATTATGTGTGCTAGATAGGCGTCTTGTAAAAGATCATGTATTTCATTATTTTTTGGTATATTTATCTATTGACGGATGAGCAAAAGTAAGAAATAACTACTTACATGTAATTACTAATATAGGTATTACATAGTTTGCATTTTACATGTTTGTAAAGTGATGTTATTTTGAAAATGGAGACAAGTATTTCTTCCCATTTCTTCTGAAACAGAATCTTAGGAAACCTCAGAAGTTATGGAGAAATCTTTAGAAAGTTAGGAAACTGATGGATGAAAGGAGGTACTGAAGTGATTGCATCTAATTTCTTGCCGTAGATGTTTTATCAACAGGACACGTAGCATTTTGGTTTGCCAAGTTTTAATGAGGTGCTTTTAAGAAGTGATTAGTTGGTCTCCAAGATTATAATTACATCATCCCTATAATGTTTAACATGAAGCTGATTTATGAATAGAGATGAGTTAAACAATACTTGATAAAAAGAAACTGAGAACTGGAATAATAATGAAAAATTCTGAATACATGTACATATTTCAGTTTTACAACTGCACTTCAACGACATCTTTCTTGACAAGTAGGATATTCCAGTTTTCCCTCCCAACAGGTTGTTCGAAATACAGCAGAGCTATCCTTTGAACAATATCCGGTTTTACATATAAATTCAACAGTGTCATTTGTTTTAGAATAAAGTTTTTTATCTTTTCTCCATCTTAATTGTATGTTATGTTTTTTCATCATTTCTTCTGAAATTACACATGCATCTGAAGTTAAAAAAAATAAACATAAACTGTTAAGTAGTATACAAATATTTTCCACAGAATTTCAGGCTTTCAAGTAGAATCTCTTGCTCTGGTCCAAAAATTCCTTCTCAAAACCTTTTACAAACCAACTCATTGAAAATCCAGTATGTAGTTTCCATCATTTTAAACAGTTAATGTTGTAAGAATGAGGTACTATTTTTAGTGTAATAATTAAATGTTATAATCAAAGATTCATAATGTCAGTTATCATATGAAGAGCTTTCATTAAGGAATCTTTTGTTGCTATTGTTGCTTGAACAGGAAATTTTCAAAATTTATTTTCACACATATTATTAGTTGGTAGTCAAGCATGCAACAGAATGGTTGGTAGTTAATCCATGAAAACTCTATTATAAACAGCTAAACATCATACTCAATACACCGATTTTCCCAGGATCCACAAGAAGATTGAAATATTTACCTAAGCACTTTGGTGGTTCTGACCACTCTCCATTCTGACATACTATGTATCCGTTTCCCTGAAGTTCATAGTAGGACTGGCATTGGTACTCAACTTTCGATCCTGGAGGATATACTTGTGCCGGGAATGAGGTAATGTCTCCGTTGTCTATTGGTGGGGGAGGCCCACATTTTCCTTTAGAGTCTAAAAAATATGTTTGATTTATTGAAAGAGAAAAAAAAGAAAAAGAAACCCCACAGTTTAAAATAAAAAGATAAAAATGTAGTCTAATATGTAATAATCAGGCTTTTGATTTCTGATGACAGAAATGATTTATTGAAGAAATTTGAAACACTTAAACGAAAAGGCACATTTTTAAGTCCCTACTTTTACCCCACATGAAAGTACACATAATACATTAACAAATATGTCTGCTTTGCAGTGTTCTGGTATTAAAACATGTTTTCTTAGTGAATATATGCTGGACAGATGGATAACTAAGATAAAAAGTATCCTTGTATACAACATACAGCAGTGTCTGTTGAATCTCTAGTCATATTTATTGATTTTCATTTTTATTACAAAATGAACATCAGCCCCAACAGCTGTTTTTATAAAAGTCAAAGAATTACAGATTTCAATAGTGGGAGAGGGAATGCTGTCTTCCTTTTCTGGACAAGATGAGGTAGAAATATTTCTGCTTATTGCATCTGCTCTGTATTATTTCTGCTAACTAAAAATCCTGAACATATTATAATAAACCAACTCAGGAGACTGTGAAAGATGTAGAGAAGATATCTGGTTAGAGACGTTGGGATTCAAGGAATTACACTCCAGAGACTTGTTTGGGTTTTCCTTTTCCCTTCTTTGTATCCTGGATGGACCACTGAGACTGCAACCCAGAAATGATAGCAAGTTCAGAAAGAAAATTAAAAAAAAAAACAGTCCCAAGAAGAACTTGGTCTCTTTAAGCAAAGTCCCAGGAAAGGATCAGCATAGTAAGACAGAAACAGTTTTTACAATCCTGACTTTCTCTAGAAATACACCATAGAACCTAAGACCAACCCATCCCCACCTTGATCAGCAGGGGCCAAGTGAGGAGTCCAGACTTCCACTCACATGGTGAGGGAAGAAGACACCTCTCCCCTTTCTCCAGGAGTCAGTGGAGGCCAGGTGGGAACCCTGGACTTGCACCCTGCATGGCAGTAAGGGAGGTCTGATAAATAAAAGATTTCAATAACGTCTTTAATCTCAATACAGAATACCCAAAATGTCCAGAATACAGTTGATCATCACTCATCATACCAAGGATGAGGAAAACCTCAAAAGAGAAAAAACAATCAAAAGAAGACAACACTGAGATGACATACATATTGAAATTATTGGGCAATGGTTTTTAAAAATCCAGTCAAATTGACAGAACTGGAAAATAGAGTAATATAACTTTTTAAAAAAACACACTGGATGGGCTCAATAATACATTGCAGATGGCAGAAGGATAAATAAACTTGACTATAGACTAACTTTGAAAATAGACTGAAAAGAAAATGGACAGAGCTTCAGGAACCCATGGGAAAATAGAAAAAGATTGGAGACCCAGAAAATGAAAAGGAAGGGGATGAGATGAAAAAAAAAATGTAAAAGTAATGGCTGAAAATTTCTGAAATAGGGCATAAGGCACAAATCTACATAATAAAACAGCTAAGTGAATTCCAAACAGGATAAACCCAAAGAAATCAATGTCAAGATACATCAAAATCAAACTGCTGGAAATTAAAGAAAAAGAAAAAAATCTCAAAAGAGCTAGATAGATATTATGCAATACTTATATGGAACAGGGATTCAAAAACTGGTAGGATTTTCATCCATGAACATAGAACCAGAAAGAAGTGACATCATTTTTTCAGTGCTGGAAGAAAAGAATTGTCAACCCCAAATTCTATATTGAGTGAAATATATTTTAGGATTAAAGGGAGAAAGAAAAATCTTTCCAGACAAAGGAAAACTGAGAGAACTTGTCTCTAGCAAACCTATACCTAAAGAATTGCTAAAGCAATTCTTCAAATATAAAGGAAACTAGAAAAGGGATTGAGACTTTAGGAAGGAAGAAAAAACAATGGAATTGATTTTTAAAAATAAGGGTAAATATAATAAGAATATCTTTTCCCTAATGATTTTGTTAAATTAGGTATAAAATTATGTCATTTGAAACATTGCTCAATGTATATAGAGAGAATACTAAAGACACTTATGTTGAAATGTGGGGAGATAAAAAGAATCTAAATGGAAGTAAGGTTTCCACATTTCACCTGAAGTGGTAAAATGTCAATACAAGTAGGGAGTGATAAGCCGCTTATGTGACTGTTAATACTTGGAGCAACTGCTAATAAAAACATGACAAGACATATACTCCAAAGCAATGCAGATGTATAAAAATTAAGTTATTTATAATGTTCAAAAACCCACAGGGAAGACAAGAAAAGGAAATGGGGATGAGAAACCGAGAAAACACACAGAAAACAAATAATAAAATTGCTGACATTGTCCCTATTTTGTTAATAGATATTTTCAATGTAAAGAGCCTTAATATATCAGTGGAAAGACTGAAAATGGCAGGGTGGACACATAAACAAGATTCATCTATATGCTGTCTACAAGAAAATCACTCTAAACATGTTCAAGTGGAAGACTGCAAAAAATACATACCAGGAAAAAGTTAACTTGAAAAACTAGAAGTGGCTAATATATTTCTTGGTTTGGATTCCCTTACTTCCTGAACTCTAAACACTGAAGTGTCCCAGGACCAAGTTCTCAGACTTACTTTTTTTATATGTATACTAATTCCCTGAATGAGTTCAGCTAGTAACATGCCTTTAAATATCATCCATATGCTGAAGATGCCCAAATTTAAGTCACATTCTGTGATCAGGCCCTGGCTGCCTATATTCCATGTCTCAAAGTGGAATTTCTTGGGCTGTCAAATGTACTTATGGTATCGTTAACACATTTATTCACCAGGAAGTAACTGAATGTCTTAATATTTAAGATAAGAAATGTTCCAAGATTCCAACTGTTCAAATCTGGTCAACTCTTTCAAACAATAAATATGTCAGATTACTTATTCAGTCCACAAAAGAACTGGATTTTAAGCACCTTCATTTTATTTGCATCAAAAAAAAAATTCCATAAGAACTACTTCATTATACATTTATATCAACATATTTTGTCCCTAATATATTCTCTAAAATTGGGGGGGGGGTGGTGTAAGATACTCTACCTTTGCACTGAGGTGCTTTTGTCCAAGTTCCATTTAAACATATCACATCTACCTCCCCAAAAGGGTCATAAGGCCAGTTGCATTCATAATGTACGCTCTCACCACTTTGATATCTAGACTTCTTATTTTGTATAATAGCATTTTCCACTTTGGGCGGATTCACACAGGAAACATCTAGATAGAAAGAAAAATAGTATCTCTAATATAATGATCATTATGAACAGCAAGCTACCAAGTGGGATGTCACATATATTCCATATGGTCATTTAAAATCAAGAGTTAGGGCTTCCCTGGTGGCGCAGTGGTTGAAAGTCCGCCTGCCGATGCAGGGGACACGGGTTTGTGCCCTGGTCCGGGAAGATCCCACATGCCGTGGAGTGGCTGGGCCCGTGAGCCATGGCCGCTGAGCCTGCGCGTCCGGAGCCTGTTGCTCCGCAACGGAAGAGGCCACAACAAGTGAGAGGCCCACATACCGCAAAAAAAAAAAAAAAGAAAAAAAAAAAAATCAAGAGTTAATCTGTCATGAAAGACTGCTAATTTTAATAAACTCACATGTAAGTTTGAGGATAAGGAGATAAAGCAATATTTTTTAGTACAAATTAAGCTTCTGTATCTTAAATCTCTCCCCCATCCTTCACTAGAAGGTTGATACACATTTTTTAGGCCAGTGAAAATGAAAGCTTTTCTGGACATCTCTTTCTCAGTTTAGTAAATTAAGTGTTATAAATTATATAAATTCAAAATGAATTTATGAACCATAAGAAAATCATAATAAAAGATCATTTGACATCAGGATTCGGTTTATAGTCATCCTGTTTACGAACTGTAACTTTAGGCCCTTAGAAAAATAAACACATTAGGTACTTCTTTAAAGACTTGATCAAGAGTTAGCATACTTTGAAGAATACCGTAGTTGAAAGAAGATGATTAATTAAAAGATCCAAACAAAGATCTGGAAAACTAACAGAAAAATAAATGTATGTATTTATTAAAATGCTCTTTAATAATATACTTTTGCAAATGCTTCAGTATACAACAATGAGTAATGTGTAATTCATCAGTGAGATTCAGGTGGATATAAAGTATAATACACTGTAGCTATGGTTCCTAAACTGAAATGTGCATAGAATCCCTTGGGAATCTTTAAAACAGTTTCAGGGTTCCATCCCCAGAGTTTTTGATACAACCGGTGTGAGTGAGCCTGTGAATCTGTGCTTGCATGTCTAATAACCTTCCAGAATATGCTAAGACTGCTGTGTCAGGGGCTGTGCATTGAGAATTATTGAGCTATAAGACTGAGCACTGAGTACACAATTCCATCCCTTTTTATGTTCAGGCATAAACCTTCTTTGACTTGGCCTGAAAATAATCTGTGTCCATTTTATGATGGTAGAGGCACTTTTCTGTATTATGTTACTTAAGATACTTTAATAAATAAAGTTTTAAAATTTACCAAAGTACCTCTGCATGCTGGCCTTCCTATCCATTTGCTCTTAATACACTGTATAGTATTGGCTCCATCCAATTGATAAGATGGTCGACATTTAAAAGCCACCTGTTCTCCTGACCTATATGATTTCTTCTTCTGGTCTATGAGTACAGCACCATTAAAGCTGGGTACGTTAAAACAATCTGTGTCTGAAAAAAAGAAAAATTGTATTTGTTTAGTACATCTTTAAAAATAATAGTGGCCAATAATTATATTCTAGAAAAATAGATATATACATATCAAACCAATGAATACTGTACAATATTTCTCTTACAACTTAAAATGTTAGAAGTCTTGACTTAGTTACATTGATTATGTCTATATTCATCAAAACTATAACATGGGAATGGTGATACTCAAAGAGACAGGGATGCCTTTGATGTTTGAGACCACACTTCTCACATTTAAATTATTTTTCCCCATCACAGGTCACCTACATTATGGATGTGTTTCTTTTTTTTGCTTCTGTCAAAGTCTGTTCCCTTGAATTATGTCAAATATCTTAGAAAATTGTATATTATAAAGAAATAACTGATAAATTAACAGTAAATTGAGTGCTGATAAGACTGATGAGCAGGGGCCAGCTGTGTTATAGGAACAGAGACCAGAAGTCTGAGAATGTGTATCAGAGGATGTCCAAAGTGTACACAAGATGATGTGATAGTGAGATAATTTAGTTCATGAATCAAACTTTTATCATTACTAGGGTTATTAACTCTCTACCAGAATCCAGAACTTTCCAAAGACACCTTGTTTAATTCTAGAATTACAGCTTAGTTTCATACTTGTGCCATTTATGTCCTGAATTAAAGATATTTATCAGCCTCAGAATAAAATAAAATATACTATACTTATGCATTCCGGTGGAAGGGACCATTTTCCTCCTAAACATCTTATAGACGCAGGTCCATCAATCCCAAAACCTTCATCACAGTCGTATGTAACTTCTTCTCCATCTTGGTAACTGCCTTTCTCATTAGATACAACACCATTCTGAATCGAAGGTGGAAGTCCACAAGGAAGTCCTAGGAATAAATGAAAGAACGATTTCATGTTTCACTAACTCTGAAATTTAATTTGATATACTGCTTGCCATATTTCATAGTTTTACTTGAAAACAATAAATGATTTTACAGGAACTTCCATCACATTGCAGAGAAATGCACAAATGCACCCAAAAATCACCATTCTGGTGTGTTTCCAGCTGTCCACTTGAACAAGAACTTGAAACTAAAAATACCAATATATTTATGAATGAGACTATCAGTGCATCTCTAAGCAATTATGATTAATAAAAGAGAACACACTGAGACTTCATCACCTTAAGAAAAGTACTATATATTGTAAGACATTAAAAGAGACATTGTAGGAAGAACGTAAGTTTTTTTTGAAAAAACTTGGTGGCAACGCATACATTGCAACTTATATGAATAAATAGGAATATAAATAGGTTTAACTATATGAATAGGTAGGTTTAGTTTTTTTACACATACAGTGTTAATACAAAAGAAAGTGCCAGATTTAAAAGTGATTCTATACTGAACTGATGAAATTAACAGAAAATGAATATACAAAAATCGATTAAATGTATAAAAATATAAATTATATATTAATACATAAATGACCTATAAATATATAAATAATTAATATATTTAGGAATCTAAAGGATTCTGTTCCATGACTTTGATGATAATTGATTAGTAAAGAATGGTACTGAAAATAGAATTTTGGTTTGCATACTGTCCTCACCTACACAACGAGGTGGAGAACTCCACTTTCCCATGTGGCATGTTATCACATTTTCTTCAGATATACTGAAACCATCTTCACAGGTATAACTTAACTTGGTGCCATGTGCATAAAGTTTGGGTTCAAATGTTTCTCTCCTTTCTTCTGCAGAGCTAGATGATTTAATCGTTCCATGGTCTATTTGAGGTGGTTGAGAACATGGAAGTTTTTCTACATGAAGAACAGAGATCAAATGGTAAAGTATAAGTGTAATGTTTAAATTAAAAATACATTAAAATAAGAATAATTTGTGGCTCCCCTGGTGGCGCAGTGGTTGAGAGTCCGCCTGCCGATGCAGGAGACGTGGGTTTGTGCCACGATCTGGGAAGATCCCACATGCCGTGGAGCGGCTGGGCCTGTGAGCCATGGCCGCTGAGCCTGCACATCCAGAGCCTGTGCTCCGCAACGGGAGAGGCCACAGCAGTGAGAGGCCCGCGTACAGCAAAAAAAATAAATAAATAAAAAATAGAAATAATCTGAACAAGTTAAAGAATTTTAAAGCTGAAAAATATTT
The DNA here is from genome assembly GCF_003031525.2 of Neophocaena asiaeorientalis asiaeorientalis. NCBI lineage: Eukaryota > Metazoa > Chordata > Mammalia > Artiodactyla > Phocoenidae > Neophocaena > Neophocaena asiaeorientalis. The sequence goes on from NW_020172492.1 coordinate 8,469, forward strand.
GAAACTTGCAAGGTATTTGTCTTCATAAACACTATGCTGCTATCCACTTGTTCAGTATGCCCCTTCATCCTTTTTTTAAATTTATCTTTACTGAAATATATTTGATGTATAATAGTATGTTAGGGAGAGGAGTCAATATGGTGGACTAGGAGGACATGGAATTCATGTCTCTGCACAATTGGCACCTACCAGGCACCATTGGGGGACCATGGACACCTAAGGGGACAGGAGGAACCCCCAGCAACCAGGTAGGATGTGGGTCATGGGAGGAATGAGGGGGGAGGAGAAGTGGAGGTGGGATGGGACTGGCACCCTGAGGGGTGGCTGGGGGAGGGGAAGGGATCCCTTGCCCAAAGGGGGAAATTGGGGAACCATTGGGAGGGCAGAGGATCAAAAGAGAGCGTGGCCAGGTTTCTCCTGCCCTCTTGGGCCTCCAGGAGGCTACTGAGATCCCGGGACTGATCCTCTGGCAACCTAGGCCCCCTCCAGCTGCAGAGGTCCTGAGCGAGTGGGAGGGTGGGAAGGGAGAGCAAAAGTAAAGTCTGGACCTCTGGGACTGGCACCCTTGAAGGGCGGCTGGGGGAGAGGAGGAGTTCCTACACCCAGCGAGACCCACCAACAGTCAGGGGTCCAGCAGGAATGGGGGAGACCCTGGGGGAGACATGGGGGAACACAGAGGAATGGAAGGGAATGCAACCAGAACTTTCCCTGTCCACTTAGGCACTGAGGAGCCTGTTGGGCTCCTGGGCCTAATCCACTGCCCTTGGAGCCTCCCTCCTGCGGCTCAGAGCCCAAGCCCCACCCCTACACACCATCAAGGGCCCTACCTCTATAATTGGAGACCCCCTCTGAGACCCACTCTAACCACGCTGGGCCTAAATCCCTCCCACACACCCTCAACCAGGGCCTTACCTCCAAACTCTGGAACTCCACACTCCATAGGCAGTCCTTTAGACTTGCTGTCTCTCTGCTTCCACTTGAATGATGCCCCGCCTAGGCCCCACCCCCAAGGCCTTTTCTGGCTGCGTGGGTCCTGGGCCTAGGCTCTGCCTCATGCTCAAACGTCAGCCTCCCTGCCTAGGTTCCACTCCACCTTAAATCCCGCCACTGCCTAAGTTCCATCTTTGCCTAAACACCTACCCCCTTACAGCCAAGGTTTTTTCTTTTTTTCTTCCTTTCTTTTTTTATCTTTTTTTCTTTTTTCTTCTTTTAGATTGGGGTTCTGTTTTACCTTGTTGTTGATCCATTTATATTTTTATTTTTTCTAATAAATCTTTTACTTTTCTAATTTTATTTTATTCTTTATACTTTGTCATTGTTCTGCTCCTTTTGGCTTGTTCCCTGCCCCCTCCCCCCACCTTTTTCTGTTGTGGTTTTTTTTTACTTTATTGCGGTTGTTTCAATTATATTTTTATTTTTCCTAATATAGTTTTTATCTTTCTAATTTTATTTTGTCTTTTAGTCTTTGTTATTGTACAGCTCCTTTCTTTGATCTTTTATCTTTTTTTTTTTTTTTTTTTTTTTTGCCTTACCATGTGGCTTGCAGGATCTTGGTTCCCAGGCCAGAGGTCAGGCCCAAGCTCCTGTGGTGGGAGCTCCGAGTCCAAAACTCTGGATAACAGAGAACCTCAGACTCCAGGGAATATTAATAGGAATGAAGCCTCCCAGAGGTCCTCATCTTGGCACCAAGACCTGGCTCTATCCAACTACCTGCAAACTCCAGTGCTGGATGCCTCAGGCCAAATAGCCAGTTAGGAATACAGCCCCACCCATCAAAAAAAAAAAAAGAAATGACAAAAAGTTATGTTACAGATGAAGGAGAAGGTAAAAACCTACAAGACCAAATAAATGAAGACAAAAGAGGCAACCTACCTGAAAAAGAGTTCAGAGTAATCATAGTAAAGATGATCCAAAATCTCGGACACAGAATGGAGAAAATATAAGAAACATTTAACAAGGATCTAGAAGAACTAAAGAGCAAACAAACAATGATGAACAACACAATAACTGAAATTAAAAATATTCTAGAAGGAAGCAATAGCAGAATAACTGAAGCAGAAGAACAGATAAGGGACCTGGAAAGAAAAAATGGTGGAAATAACTACAGCAGAGCAGAATAAAGACAAAAGAATGAAAAGAATTGTGGATAGTCTCAGAGATCTCTGGGGCAACATTAAACACACCAATATTTGAATTATAGGGATCCCAGAAGAAGAAGAGAAAAAGAAATGGTCCGAGAAAATATTTGAAGAGACTATAGTCAAAAAATTCCCTAACATGGAAAAGGGAATAGTCAATCAAGTCTAGGAAGCACAGAGAATCCCATACAGGATAAACCCAAAGAGAAACACACTGAGACACATATTAATCAAACTGTCAAAAATTAAATACAAAGAAAAAAACATTAAAAGCAGCAAGGGAAAAACAACAAATAACATACAAGGGAATCCCCATAAGGTTAACAGCTGATCTTTCAGCAGAAACTCTTCAAGCCAGAAGGGAGTGGCAGGCCGTATTTAAAATGATGAAAGTGAAAAACCTACAACCAAGATTACCTGTCAGGGATCTCATTCAGATTCAATGGAGAAATAAAAAGCTTTACAGACAAGCAAACGCTAAGAGAATTCAGCACCACCAGCTTTACAACCAGCTTTATAACAAATGCTAAAGGAACTTCTCTAAGCAGGAAACACAAGAGAAGAAAAAGACCCACAGAAACAAACCCAAATCAATTAAGAAAATGGTAATAGGAACATATATATCAATAATCATCTTGAATATAAATGGATTAAATGCTCCAACCAAAAAACACAGAATGGATACAAAAACAAGACCTCCATATATGCTGTCCACAAGAAACCCACTTCAGACCTAGAGACACATACAGAGTGAAAGTGAGGGGATGGAAAAAGATATTCCATGCAAATAGAAATGAAAAGAAAGCTGGAGTAGCAGTATTCATATCAGATAAAATAGACTTTAAAATAAAGACTGTTGCAAGAGACATTAAAGGACACTGCCTAATGATCAAGGGATCAATCCAAGAAGAAAACGTAACAATTATAAATATTTATGCACCCAACATAGGAGCACCTCAATACATAAGGCAAACGTTAACAGCCATAAAAGGAGAAATTGACAGTAACACAATAATAGTGGGGGACTTAACACCCCACTTACACCAATGGACAGATCATCCAGACAGAAAATAAATAAGGAAACACAAGCTTTAAATGACACAATAGATCAGGCGGAATTAATTAATACTTTTAGTACATTCCACCTGAAAGCAGAAGAATACACTTTCTTCTCAAGTGCATATGGAACATTCTCCAGAATAGTTCACATCTTGGGCCACAAATCAAGTCTTGGAAAATTTAAGAAAATTGAAATTATATCAAGCATCTTTTACGACCACAACGCCATGAGATTAGAAATCAATTACAGGAAAAAAACAGTAAAAAACACAAATACTTGGAGGCTAAACAATGCACTGCTAAATAATCAAGAGATCACTGAAGAAATCAAAGAGGAAATCAAAAAATACCTAGAAACAAATGACAATGAAAACATGAGGATCCAAAACCTATGGGACTCAGCAAAAGCAGTTTTAAGAGGGAAGATCATAACAATTCAAGCTCACCTCAAGAAACAAGAAAAATCTCAAATGAAAAATCTAACCTTACACCTAAAGCAACTAGAAAAAGAACAAAGAAAACCCAAAGATAGTAGAAGGAAAGAAATCATAAAGATCAGAGCAGAAATAATGAAATAGAAACAAAGAAAATAATGGCAAAGATGAATAAAACTAAAAGCTGGTTCTTTGAGAAGATAAACAAAATGGATAAACCGTTAGCCAGACTTATCACGAAAAAAAGGGAGAGGACTCAAATCAATAAAATTAGAAATGAAAAAGGGGAAGTTACAACAGACACTGCAAAAATACAAAGTATCCTAAGAGACTACTACAAGCAACACTATGCCAATAAAATGGACAACCTGGAAGAAGTGGACAAACTCTTGGAAAAGTAAAACCTTCCCAGACTGAACCAGAAAGAATTAGAAAATATAAACACACCAATCACAGGTAATGAAATTGAAACTGTAACTGATAATTTCCAACAAACAAAAGTCCAGGACCAGATGGTTTCACAGGCAAATTCCATCAAACATTTGGAGAAGAGTTAACACCGATCCTTCTCAAACTCTTCCAAAAAATTGTAGAGGGAGGAACAATCCCAAACTCGTTCTACAAGGCCACCAGCACCCTGATACCAAAACCAGACAAAGATATCACACACAAAAATTATAGACCAATATCACTGATGAACATGGATCAAAAATCCTCAACAAAATACTAGCAAACAGAATCCAACAACACATTAAAAGGATCATACACCATGATCAACTGGGATTTATCCCAGGTATGCAAAGATTCTTCAGTATATGCAAAACAATCAATGTGATACACCGTATTAACAAACTAAAGAATAAAAACCATATGATCATCTCAATAGATGCAGACAGAGTTTTGACAAAATACAACACCAATTTATGGTAAAAACTGTACAGAGAGTGGACATAGAGGGACCCTACCTCAACATAGTGAAGGCCATGTAAGAAAACCTATAGCAAACATCACTCTCAATGGTGAAAAATTGAAAGCATTTCCTCTAAGATCAGGAACAAGACAAGGATGTCCACTCTTGCCACTATTATTCAACATAGTATTGGAAGTCCTAGCCACAGCAATCAGAGAAGAAAAAGAAATAAAAGGAATACAAATTGGAAAAGAAGAACTAAAACTGTCACTGTTTGCAGATGACAGGATACTGTACATAGAAAATACTAAAGATGCCACCAGAAAACTACTAGAACTAATCAATGAATTAGGTAAGATTTCAGGATACAAAATTAATGCACAGAAATCTCTGACCTTCCTATACACTATCAATGAAAGATCAGAAAGTGAAATTAAGGAAACAATCCCATTTACCATTGCAACAAAAAGAATAATATATCTAGGAATAAACCTACCTAAGGAGGCAAAAGACCTGTACTCAGAAAACTATAAAACACTGATGAAAGAAATCAAAGATAACATAAACAGATGGAGAGATATACCATGCTCCTGGATTGGAAGAATCAATATTGTGAAAACGACTATATTACTCAAAGCAATCTGCAGGTTCCGTGCAATCCCTATCAAGTTACTAATGGCATTTTTCACAGAACTAAAGAAAGAAATTTTACAATTTGTATGGAAACACAAAAGACCCTGAGTGGCCAAAGCAGTCTTAGGAAAGAGAAATGGAGCTGGAGGAATCAGGCTCCCTGACTTCAGACTATACTACAAAGCTACAATAATCAAGATGGTATGGTAGTGGCACAAAAACATAAATATAGATCAATGGAACAGGACAGAAAGTCCAGAGATAAACCCACGCACATATGGTCACCTTATCTTTGACAAAGGAGACAAGAATAAACAATGGAGAAAAGACAGCCTCTTCAATAAGTGGTGCAGGGTAAAATGGACAGCTGCATGTAAAAGAATTAAATTAGAACACATCCTAACACCATACACAAAAATAAACTCAAAATGTTTTAAGGACCTAAATGTAAAGCCAGACACTATAAAACTCTTAGAAGAAGACATAGGCAGAGCACTCTATGACATAAATCGCAGCAAGGTCCTTTTTGAGCCACCTCCTAGAGTAAGGGAAATAAAAGCAAAAATAAACAAATGGGACCTAATGAAACTTAGAAACTTTTGCATAGCAAAGGAAACCATAAACAAGACAAGAAGACAACCCTCAGAATGGGAGAAGATATTTGCAAGTGAAGCAACTGACAAGGGATTGATCTCCAAAATATACAAGCAGCTCATGCAGCTCAGTATCACAAAAACAAACCACCCAGTCCAAAAATGGGCAGAAGATCTAAATAGACATTTCTCTAGAGAAGACATGCAGATGGCCAACAAATACATGAAAAGATATTCAATATTACTAATTGTTGGAGAGATGCAAATCAAAACCATGGTGAGGTGTCACCTCACACCAGTCAGAATGACCATCATCAAAAACTCTAGAAACATAAGGGGCTTCCCTGGTGGCACAGAGGCTAGGAATCTGCCTGCCAATACAGGGGACATGGGTTCAATCCCTGGTCCCGGAGGATCCCACATGCCATTAAGTCTGTGTGCCACAACTACTGAGCCTGCGCTCTAGAGCCCACGAGCCACGCTACTGAAGTCCGCATGCCTAGAGCCCATGTAAGCCACTGCAATGAGAAGCCTGCACACTGCAATGAAGAGTAGCTCCCACTCGCCGCAACTAGTGAAAGCCTGCACACAGCAACGAAGACCCAATGCAGCCAAAAATAAATAAATACATTTAAAACAAAACAAAAAAACAATAAATGCTGGAGTGTGGAGAAAAGGGAACACTTCTGCACTCTTGGTGGGAATGTAAATTGATACAGCCACTATGAAAGAGTATGGAGGTTCCTTAGAAAACTAAAAATAGAACTACCATATGACCCACTACTGGGCATATACCCTGAGAAAACCATAATTCAAAGAGATACGTTTACCACAATGTTCATTGCAGCACTATTTACAAAGGCCAGGACACGGAACAAACCTAAATATCCATCAACAGATGAATGGAGAAAGATGTGACACATATATACAATGGAATATTACTCAGCCATAAAAAGAACGAAATTGAATTATTTGTAGTGAGGTGGATGGCCCTAGAATCTGTCATACAGAGTGAAGTAAGTCAGAAAGAGAAAAACAAATACCATATGTTAATGTATATATATGGAATTTAAAGAAGCGGTACTGATGAACCTAGTGGCAGGGCAGGAACAAGGATGCACAAGTAGAGAATGGACTTGAGAGCATGGGGGTGGGGGGAGGTTGAAGTGAGAAGGATGAAGTGAGAGAGTGGCACGGACATATATACACTACCAAACGTAAAATAGATAGCTAGTGGGAAGCAGCTGCATAGCACAGGGAGATCAGCTTGGTGTTTTGTGACAACCTAGAGGGGTGGGATAGGGAAGATGGGAGGAAGGCTTGGGAGGTAGGGGATATGGGGATGTGTGTATACATGTAGCTGATTCACTTTGTTGTATGGCAGAAACTAGTACAACATTGTAAAGCATTTATACTCCAATAAAGGTGTGAAAAAAATAAAAAAAAATATTGTGTTAGTTTCAGGTCTACTACATAATGATTTGACTTTTACATATATTATGAAATGACCAGCAGGATGTCTAATAGCAATCTGTCCCTATACAAAGTTATTATAATATCATTGATCATATTCCTTATGCTGAATACACATCCTCCTGGCTTCTTTAGAGTCTACGTATATGTGAGATCATGTGGCATTTGTCTTTTTCTACCTAACTTATTTTACTTAACCATAATACACCCTAGATCCATCCATGTTTTTGCAAATGGAAATGTGTAATTTTTATGGCTCAGTAATAGTTCATTTTGTGTGTATATATAAAACATCTTCTTAATCCACTCCTCTATCAATGGACACTTAGGTTGATTCCAGACCTTGGCTATTGTAAGTGATGCTGCAATGAACATTGGAGTGCATATATCTTTTCAAATGTTTCTGGTTCCTTTGAATAAATACCCAGAAGTGGAATTGCCAGATCATATGGCAGTTCTATTTTTAGTTTTTAAGGAAACTCCATACTCTTTTCCACAGTGGCTGCACCAATCTACAATTGCACCAACAGTGCACAAAGATTTCCTTTTCTCCACATCCTCGCCAACACTGGATGTTGTCTTTTTGATGACAGCCATTAAGACAGGTGTGAAGGGACATTTCACTGTGGTTGTGACATGCATTTGCCTGCCTTTTAATGATGTTGAGCTTCTCTTCGTGTGTCTTTTGGCCATCTGTATGTCTTCTTTGGAAAAAATGTCTATTCAGGTCCTCTGCCTATTTTTTAGTTATTTGTTTTTCTGATGTTGGTTGCATTAATTCTTTGTATAGTTTGAATATTAACCCCTTAATGGATATATCCTTTGCAAATATCTTCTCACATTCAGTAGGCTACCTTTTTCATTTTATTGATCGTTTTCTTTGCTGTGGAAAAGCTTTCTCATTTTATGTAGTCCCGTTTGCTTATTTTTGCTTTTGTTTCCCTTGCCTGAGGAGACATATCCAAAAAATCCCCCAAAACCCAAAATATTGCTAAAACTGATGTCAAGGAGCATACTGCCTTTGTTTTCTTCTAGAAGTTTTATGGATTCAAGAGTTACAATTAAGTCTTTAATTCACTTTCATTTTATTTTTGTATATTGTGTGAGAAAGTAGTCCAGCTTGCTTCTTTCGCATGTAACTTTCTTGTTTCTCCAACACCATTTACAGAGGCAATCATTTCCCCATGATGTTCTTGCCTCCTTTGTCATAGATTAATTGACCATATAAATGTGGGTATACTACTGGGCTCTCTGATCTGTTCCCTAGATCTGTGTGTCTGCTTTTGTGCTAGTGCCATTCTATTTTGATTACTCTAGCTTTGTAGTATAGCCTGAAGTCAGGGAGCCTGATTCCTCCAGCTCCACTTTTCTTTCTCAAGATTGCTTTGGCTACTTGTGGTCTTTTGTGTTTCCCTACCAAAAAAAAAAAAATTGTTCTAATTCTGTGAAAAATGCCATTGGTAATTTAATAAGGATTGCATTGAATCTGTAGATTGCTTTCAGTAGCATGGTCATTTTAACAATATAAATTCTTCCAATTTGTGAACATGATATCTTTCCATTTGTTTTGTCATCTTCAATTTATTTCATCAATTTCTTATAGTTTTCAGAGTACAAGTCTTTTAGACTTGTCCTAAAAGAGTACAAGTCTTTTACCTCCTTGGTTAGATTTATTCCTAGCTATTTTATTCTTTTTGATGCAATTGTAAATGAGATTGCTTTCTTGATTTCTCCCTCTAAAACTTTGTTGTTCGAGCATAGAAATGCAACATATTTCTATATATTAATTTTATATCCTGCAACTTTAATGAATTCATTTATTAGTTCTAATAGTTTTTGGTGGTGTTTTTCTATGTATAGTATCATGTTATCTACAGATAGTGATAGCTTTACTTCTTCCTTTCCAATTTGAATTTCTTTTATTTCTTTTCTTGTTTGATTGCTGTGTGTAGGACTTCCAATACTATGTTGAGTAAAAGTGGAGAGAGTGGGCATCCTTGTCTCGTTCCTGGTTTAGAGGAAATGATTTCAGCTTTTCACCGTTGAGTATGACATTGGCTGGACGTTTGTCATATATGGCCTTTATTATGTTTAGGTTTGTTTCCCCTCTACCCACTTCACTGAGAGATTTAACATAAATAGATATTAAGCTTTGTCGAGAGCTTTTTCTGCATCTATTGAGATAATCATATCATTTTTATTCTTCAATTTGGTGATGTATATCACATTGATTTGCAGATATTGAAACATGCTTGAATCCCTCTGAAAAGTCCCACTTGATCGTGGTGTATGATCCTTTTAACGTATTGTTGAATTTGGTTTGCTAATATTTGATTGAAGATTTTTACACCTAAGTTCATCAGTGATATTGGCCTGTAATTTTCTTTTTTTGCACCGTCTTTGTTTTTGGCCTCAGGGTGATGCTGAACTTGCAGAATAAGTTCAGAAGTGTTCTTCCTCTTCAATTTTTTTGGAATATTTTGAGAAGAATAGGTGTTAACTCTTTTGTAAATGGTAGAATTCACCTGTGAATCTGTATGGTCCTGGATTTTTGTTTCTTGGGTTTTAAAATTACTGATTCAATTTTAATATTGGTAATCAGTCTGTTCGTATTTTCTATATTTCTCCTGATTTATATTTGAGAAATTGTGCATTACATGGAATTTATCAATTTCTTCTTGGTTGTGCATTTTATTGGTGTGTAATTGTTCATAGTAATCTCTTATGGTTCTTTATATTTCTGCGGTATCAGTTGTAGCTTCTCCTCTTTCATTCCTGATTTTATTGAGTCAGACCCTCATCTCTTTTTCTTGATGAGTCTTTCTAAAGGTTTATCAATTGTGTTTATCTTTTCAAATGACTAGCTATTAGTCTCATTGATATTTTCTATTGTTTTTTTTAAGTCTCTATTCCATTCATTTCTCCTCTGTATTATTTCTTTCCTTCTACTAACTTTGGGTTTGTTTACTCTTCGTTTTCTAGTTTCTTTAGGTCTAAGGTTAGACTATTTACTTGGGATTTTTCTTCTTTCATGAGGTAGGCCTGTATCACTATAAACTTCCCTCTTAGAATTGCTTTTGCTGAGTCCCATAGATGTTGGACCATTGTTTTTCCATTTTCATTTGTCTTCAAGTATTTTTCTTAATATCCTCTTTGATTTCTTCAGTGACCCCTTGGTTGTTTTGTACCATATTGTTTAACCTTTAACTGTTTGCACTTTTGGCAGTTTTGGGTTTTTTTTTCCTGTAGTTGAAGTCTAGTCTTATACATTTGTCGTCAGAAAAGATGCTGGCTATGATTTCAATGTTCTCAACTTTCTTTTGTGGCCAAGAGGTAATCTATCCCAGAGAATGTTCTATGTGCACTTGAAAAGAATGTGTATCTGATGATTTTGGATGGAATGTTCTATATATGTTTAGTAAGTCCATCTGACTTACAGTTTAAGTCCAATGTTTCTTCACTGGATTTAAACTTGATTTTCTGTCTGGATGACCTGTCTTTTAATGTAAGTGGGAAGTTAAAGTCCTCTACTATTGCTTTGTTACTGTCTATTTCTCTGTATGTGTTTGTTAGTATTTTCTTTATGTACTTAGGTGCTTCTAGTTTGGGTGCATATATATTTAAAATTGTTGCATAATCTTGTTGGATTGGTCCCTTTCTCACTATATAATGTCTTCTTTGTCTCTTGTTTCAGTCTCTGTTTTAAAGTCTATTTTGTCTGATATAAATTTTGCTACCCCAGATTTGTGTTTATTTCTAGTTTCATGAAATGCTTTTTTCCATTCCCTCACTTTCAGTCTGTTTCTTTAGATCTGAAGTGAGTGATTATAGGCAGCATATATATGCGTCTTTTTGGTTTTTTTTTTTTAAATCAATTCAGCCACTCTATGTCTTTTGATTGGAGCATTTTGGTTCATTTATATTTAAAGTAATTATAGATAGGTAAGTACCTTTTGCCATTTCATTAATTGTTTTTTGGTTGTGTTTGTAATTCTTTTTTGTTCCTTTTGTTCTCTCTTCCTTTGTGATTTAATGACTATCTTTAGTGTTATGTTTGGATTACTTTCTTTTGTGTGTGTGGATCTATTATAGATTTTTTTGTTTTGTTGTTACTATTAGATTCATATATAACAACATATATTCATATGTGGTTATAAGTTGATAGTCTCTTAAGTTCAAACACATTCTAACAACCCTGCATTTCTATTCCCCACCTCATATTTTACATCCTTTTGTTTTGTGTTTCTATATTAACTACTTATTGTGGATACAGAGGATTTTACTATTTTTGTCTTTTAACCGTCCTACTAGCACCTACTACCTTTACTGTATGTTTGCTTTTACCATTAAGATTTTTTTCTTTTGTAATTTTCTTATTTCTAGTTGTGGTCTTTACTTTTCCTCTTAGAAAGTCCCTTTAGCATTTCTTGTAAAGTCATTTTATTGCTGCTGAACTCTTTTATCATCTGCTTATCTGTAAAGCTGTTGATCCATCCTTTGATAGCCTTGCTGGATACAGTCGTCTTGGTTGTAAGTTTTTTCCTTTCATCACTTTGTATATGTTGTGCCACTCCCTTGTGGCATGCAAAGTTTCTGCAGAAAAATCTGCTAATAGTCTTAGAGGAGTCCTCTTGTCTGTACCTAATGGCTTTTTCCTTACTACTTTTAAGATTCTCTTTTTATTTTTAATTTTTGCCATTTAAATGATAATGTGTCTTGGTGTGGTCCTCTTTGGGTAAATGTTGTTTGGGACTTTCTGATTTCCAGACCTGGAAGTCTGTATATTTCTTGTTAGAATGTTTCAGCTATTATTTCTTCAAATACGTTCTCTGTTTCTCTCTGTCTCTCTTTATTTGGGATCCCTATAATGAGAATGTTACTATACTTGATGTTGTTGTGGATGTCCCTTAGGCTATCCTCATTTTTTTTAAATTCTTTTTTTCTCTTTCCTATGCTGTTGGGTGGTTTCCACTACCCTGTCTTGCAGATCACTGATCCATTCTTCTGAATCCTCTAATCTGCTGTTGACTTCCTCTGGTGTAATTTTTCATTTCAGCTGCTGTATTCTTCAGTTCTGTTTAGTTCTTCCTTATATTTTCTACCTTTTTCTTAAAATTCTCACTGTTTTCATACATTCTTCTCCAGAGTTCATTGAGCATTGTTATGGTCATTACCTTGAACTCTATTGGGCATACTGCTTACCTTCACTTTGTTTAGAGTTTTTTCTGAGATTTTGTCTTGCTCCTTCATTTGGAATGTATTTCTCTGTCTCCTCATTTTGCCTAATTCTCTGTGTCTATTAATATGTGTGAGGCATGTTCCTGATCTTGGAGGAGTGACCTTATGTAGGAAAAGTCTATGGGACCCAGCAGCATGCTCCCCTCTGTAGGATCTATACACCAGATCTATATGCTATAAGGGTGCCCATCTGTTGTAGCAAGGCCAATTACTGTGGGTGCACTGGTAGGTGGGGCTGGCCCCCCACCTGGTTGGCTACCAGACTCTGCCTCATGCAGAGGCTGTCAGCCACTGGTGGGCAGGACCAAGTCCTGGGGCAGCTGGCTGCAGGGCCCAAGGGTACCTGCGCTGGTGCTGTCCCACCCAGGAACAGGGCCAGGTCCCATTGTAGGAGCTGTGGGGCCTGGTGGGGCCTGGGGTTGGTGCTGTCATGGGTTGGTAAGCTTCTGGTGCTAATAAGCTATAGGGAGAACTCCAAAGTGGCACTTTTCTCTTATAATGGCTGGCACCAGTATCCATGTCCCCAGTTGCCTCCTGCCTCTCTGGGAGGTTCACAAAGATCAGCAAGTCAGTCTAACCCAGACTTCTTTCTAATTGCTGCCTCTGCACTGGGACATGGAGCAAGTGAGAATTTTTGTGTGCCTTTTAAGAACAGAATCTCTGTTTCCTACAGCCCTCTGGCTTTCCTGTACACAAGCTACACTGGACTTCTAAGTCAGACATGCTGGGGGAATTATCTTCCAAGTCTGTGACTCCCAGGCTGGGCAGCCCAACTGCCCCTTCATTCTTGTCCTTTTGATCATTAGGAATAAAATATGCACAAACATAAATTTTATCTGGTATTTACATAGTAGGCCAAAGATTTTGTCTGTATTTACTTCTCACTAGAAGTGAAAGAACGTTCATTAATTTATATACTTAATTGTGATTTACCATTTCAAGATAAAGTGGAATAGAGAGATCTTGACCTTGCTGATCCATACAAAGCTTAGAGGAGTATTAATCTTATTTAAAAGAATCTTATAAAGCACGTTATGCACTACTGACCAATACAGCGTGGGATTGACTGCCATCTCCCATCCTTGCACACAAGTTCTTCTTCATCTTCAAGTAGATAATTTTCTTGACAGAGAATAGATATTTTTTCTCCATCCTGATATGTCACTGTAGTTGTCATATTTCGAGAATTGGGAATCTGAGGTGGGGGTGGGCATGATTGTATTTGTGCTTCTGAAAATATTAAAATTAGATTTCTTGATTAAAAACCATAAGTTAAAAATATTAAAGGAATAATTTTCAATAAATAGAAAGCTCTAATAATATATCATAAATGATTAAACAATATTAGACTCAATTATACTCTTAAGCTTGTTTAGCACTTTAATATATCACACTTGGTTTACAGTGTCATGGTCTTCCTTGTAGGTTCTTCCTTCTGTTATTTCTGTGGTCAATCTTGCATAATTTACATAAAATCGATTTTAATTACTTCTAACCTTTAGAATGTTCTAAGTGAATTGCTCACTCAATTACAGGCACTAAGTAAAAACTGACATCAGGGTATTTTTTTTTACACATATTGGTGATCAGATGTATTGGAATCAGCTTAAAATCCCCACAAGATTTTCTCCCAGTGGAAGCAGATTAGCCAGAGGAAAAATTACACTTAGTTAATGATCGATTAATTTGATGCAGAGTCTTGGCCAAGGTAAGAATTAGATATTAGATATGTTCACTGGGATTTATAGTATACTGTTTACAGTTCAGAGCTCTTCTGGAGGTACAATTTACTAGCTTTCCTGTGCTGTTAAGAGATATACAGATTGATGAAATACACCTGGTTTAACGGATTAGACAACCTGGCTTTAGTTACATGACCAGCAGGGTATAAAAGACCCCTCTGTAAACTGTGTCTGAGTCCCATAAAATTGAGATACCTCAGATATATATTGGCAGTTCATAATTTGAAGACAAAGCCTGTCCTGCTCAACTGAGGGAAGACTCTGCATGACTATACCTGGACGATTTTGGACCTCTCTGTGACTTCTTGATTTTGTTTTTTCCTGCCATACTGCATTTTTATTTCATTAGAAGGCATATGCAAGTATATACTGGAAAGTCTTGTAAATTCTTTCAATTGTTCAATATTTTCTATTAAATTCAGGGAAATATTTGACTGAATACACTTCATTCATGCTAACTAATATCAGATTTTCTATTTTGCTCTACATCAATAGAAGTATTTTATATTTCATCCAAAATATTTTTCTTATTTCTGTTTTAACTATCTTGACATTTTTTTCAATGTATTTTCAAGAATTTATTTTCTTTTGTGTCTGATGTTTAACCACTTTTGTCCTAATAATATTAATCTGTACTTCTTAATAAGTCTTGCAGAAGTTGGTCTATCCACTACATTTCCCTATAAACTGAATTAATATTCTGTAAATCAGCTATTTATGATTTTTTAGCTTATTATAATAATTGATATTTTAATTTTATATTCTTTCCTTCTATGTTCTTTGGGTGTATGTTCTTTTCAAGATTCTAGATTGTACTTCCTATTACTTTAAGTTTGTTCCTTGTTTTGTAATGCATGCTTTAAACTACAAATATCTTTGTTTTGGCTGTATCCCATAGATTTCAAAGTATACTGTTTTCCTTTTCATTTTACTTAATTTAACGTATTTTCTGTTAGTAAACCACCGAAAATGGGGTTTTTTAGTTTAGGGATTTTTTTTTTTTTTAGGGATTTTTGACATGTGTGAATAAGATGTGTAGCTAGCTCTCTTTTAATTTTATATTTGCTTTTACTTTAGAGAGAATAACTTGAGGACATTGATTACTTGAAATTTGTTGGGAATTCCTTTATTGTATGAAAGTAATAAATTGTTTTAAATTAATTAACTATATTTAAATAAGCTAATATAGATTTCCAGACAAGGTGTATTTCAAGAGCTATAAAGAGATATTTTATAATTATAAAAAAGTTAATTCACAAGGACTAAGCAATCATAAATGTATAATGTATCTAAAAATATATCAAATAAATGAAGCAAAGATGGACAGAGCTAAAAGAAGAAATAGACAAATCCATAATCCTAGTTAACAATACTGATAGCCTTCTTACTCTGACTGATAGAACAACTAGAAAAAAAACATTTTAAGACATAGATAAATTTTTAGAACACTAGGAACCACTTTAACCTGATCTAGCAACTAGATTATACATATGCTTTATATGAAAAAGGAAATACCACAATGATAGGCAATATGCTGTGCAATAAAGAAACAACAAATTTCAAAATACTGAAAAATTACACAGTGTGTTCTGTGACAATTGAATTAGATTAGAAATCAATAAGAATAAATTTTCTATGCAAACACCCATAGTACTCATCAAACTGTATACATTAAATATATTCAGCTCTCTCTATAAAAATTATACCACAATAAAGCTCTTAAATGGAGAATAAATTATTTAGAAAAACATAAATATTTGGGAATTAAACAACAAACTTCTAAACAACTGCCACGTCAAAGAAGAAGTCATTAGGAATATTAGAAAATATTCCACATAGAACTAAATGAAAGTAAATTGGATGTATTTATAATTTTTTGAGACACAGCTAAAGCAGCACTTAGAAGGGAAAAGGGTAGTTTTACAGGTTTACATTTAGAAAGTAGGATGGCTTAAATTAATGTTTTAATTTTCTATCTTAAGAAATGAGAGAGTAAAATTAAAATCAAGAAATTATAAGGAAGGAGAATTAAGTCCACAAAAGAGAGAAAATTGAGAAAGATGAGTAGAAAAGAGAAAACAGAGAAAATTAACAGAGCTAAAAATTAGAGAAGAGAGGAAATGGAGAAAATTAAGAGTGCTAAAATTGGTTATTTGAAAATAATAATATTGAAAAACAAAACTCTTGGGAGAAGATCAAAATAAAGGAGAGAAACAACTATCAATGCCAAGAACGAAAGAAGTGATATCACCAAATATACTGTAGAGTTAAAAGAAAAATAGAATGTTAAGTGACTATTAGAAAGAATTTTACATCAATCAATTTCCTAAATTGGGTAAAATGGAGACATTTCTTGAAAAATACAACTTTCACACCTTGACAAAAGACAATATCGAAAATGTGAATAGCACACTCCCTATTGAAATTGAATTCTTCATCAAGGGAAACTTCCAAAAAAGCAAACTACATATCAGATGACTTCACATGTAAATTCAAAATTTTTTAGAACTATAAGTGTTTTACGCTTAAGACATTACTGGAAAAATAGAAGCATAAATAAATAAAGAGAATACCATGTTTATGATGTGAATATTCAATATGGTAAAGACGTCAATTCTCCCTAATTTATTTCTCATTATAAAGCCATCCCTTTCCATATACAAAAAATATTTTATAACAATTAATAAGCTTTCCCTGAAATTTCTATATTAATGTAAAGACCAGAATAACTAAAACAATTTTGAGTAGGAGGAACATACTTGGAGACTACATATCAGACTTCACAGACTTCAAGTCTACTAAAAAGCTAGTTACAAAGGCAATTTGGCAGGAATAAAGACAGACAAATAGATAAATGGACTGAATAGCAAGTCCAGAAATAAATCAACACTTCCATAGTCAATTGATTTTCATTTCAAAGTCTTTTCCACACATATTGCTAAAACAATTGGCTATCCATATATAAAAAAATCAACTCCTATTTTATGCAATACTTAAATGTTAATGTAAGACGGATAATATACTGAAATATACATACTAAAACTATAAAGCTTCTAGAAGAAAATGTAGAAGAACACATGTACTTCACTGTCTCTAAATATTATTTGTTTCCTTAAAGATGCAGTTGTGTAGCAAGTTCTCTTTTAATTTTATATTTGCTTTGAGGACATTGATTACTTGAAATTTGTTGGGCATTCCTTTATCATATGAAAGTAATAAATTGTTTTAAATAAATTAACTATATTTAAATAAGCTAATATAGACTTGCAGACAAGGTGTGTTACAAAAACTATAAATAAATATTTTATAATTATAAAAGAGTTAATTCACAAGGACTAAGCAATCATAAATGTATCATGTATAATATACAGTACACATTGTATATTGCCATGGCAGTTGTTTAGAAGTTTGTTGTTTAATTCCCAAATATTTATGTTTTTCTAAATAATTTATTCTCCTTTAACAGCTTTAGTGTGGTATGATTTTTACATAGAGAACTGCATATAAGAAAGAACTATAAGATGTTGAACATTAGATAGTAGATTTGTTTTTATATTGGTTTGAAGCTACTTTCTGTATACTATAGGCTTGTACAAATTGGTAAAAATATTGAGGATAGTGAGTCAAGGTGTCCTACAGTTAGAGAAGAGAGATACAGATGTGAAAGTAAAAAACTGAAATGAGCCTATTCAGTTGGAATTGGTGGTGTCAATATGATTCAAGACTTTTTAAGATAGCTATAGATACACAAACAGATAAATAGATGACTTGATAGATACATAAATGTATATAAATAGATACATATAAATAGATAGATTGATACATAAATAGATACATGAATAAATACATAATAGTTCAGCATAGACATAAGCACATTTATGTGTAATGTAAGAAATCAAAAGCAATGGTTTTCCCATGCTAATGAGCACACCTACTGCCCAGATGTTAATTTAAAGCCACCAAGGCTCTGGGTGTTGTGTCATATAGCTGACTAATGCACACGATACAATTAATATTTAGAAACAGTGTTTTGGTTTGTTTCTAAATTACCTTTCAGATTGAAAGTTATTTGTAATGATAAATAACTAAATTTCCTTGAAAGACACAAAGATACTACTTTTACAAGTTAGAAAGAAATAGAATACATTTTTGAAAACATTATAAAGAAGAGTTTACCTTCTTTGCAGGTTGCTTCAGGATCCCATCTTCCATTTATACAGATTGAGTGTTTCTTTTCTGATTTTCCTTGACAACTGTAACTTTGGTTGGTGTTATGGTCAAGTTCAGTCTTTCTCTCAGATGCAAATATTTTTAACCATTTACACTTCTTAAGTTCCTCTGTCGCTATAAAATGAAAATATTCCCTTGAAAAGACTAATTCTAAGAACCAAATAACAAATACAATAAATAGCTATGAAGTCAGTAATATAATGAACTTACAATTTATGCCTACAAGTTCCACCAACAAAGTTATTACTGATCAAATTACATGAAATGGACTATTATATATGAACCTGAGTCCTGCATCCAGTTTTTGAAATTTCAGAGAAAATATCCATCCTAAAGACATTCTGCATTTCGGATTGGAACATTTTTGCATGATCTACATAGTGAATAGTCATCGCATGAATAATCTGGTCCCAAACTTCAAACATGTGCAAATGTTCACATTCATTTGTTTTTAGATCTCAAGCATGTCTGCATTGCTTTTAATTCACAATCTTAAAACATTAAAATAAAAACAATTATGTGTGGATATAGAATATCAAGTTGCTAGTTTATATATATTTTTTCAAGAAAAGTAATGAAACATAATAAGAAAAGTACATCTAAGGGTTTTTTAATAGAATCTTAATTTTTAAGATCTTTTGAATGATCACCAAAAAATAACAAATACTTGGAATAAGAAAGTGGGTACTTAAAGTTAAAACTTGTTTTCTGTATATACATGTAGAGTCTTTGAGAAGCTATATTATACACCAGGTCATTCTATGATCCAATATAATGCCATAATAACAATTTTTTTTCTGGCTCCAGAAAAAAAGTTAAATATGGACTAAAAAAGCTTTTTATATAGCTACCTATTTCAAAAAATCAATGCAGGTGGAAGTCCTTTTTGAATATGACAAAATATCAGTATAGGTCTTTGGTAGTATTTGTTATGATTTGTTAGTGATAAGAGTCAAGTGAGGATAACAGAATAAATAAAAGTCAAGTAGTTGGCTATCGAAAAGTAGTGATTTGAAAATGCAACCCTGAAAAAATAACATGAAATAAGGAGATGAATTCAAAACACACTAGAGGCTTGAGAATCAGCCCTATTTTTAGGATTTGTTCAGAGTGTTGAGGGAGACAAAGCCGATAGTATTCTTCAGGGAATGGTAACTGAAGGAAGATGTATACTCAAAAGGAGCAGTGGTGGCTGCTGTCATCATCCTATGATTGACTGGTTTCTGAAAGGAAAGCAAACTTATTTATTAGGAGAAAATAAATATAGTAAGAAGAA
The DNA here is from genome assembly GCF_003031525.2 of Neophocaena asiaeorientalis asiaeorientalis. Taxonomy (NCBI): domain Eukaryota; kingdom Metazoa; phylum Chordata; class Mammalia; order Artiodactyla; family Phocoenidae; genus Neophocaena; species Neophocaena asiaeorientalis. The sequence goes on from NW_020172492.1 coordinate 28,195, forward strand.
TGAAAAGCTAGACTAGACAGAGTTACAAAATAAACACTGAGAGGAGAAAATTGGAATAAGGTCTATTATAGCTGAGAGGGATTATGTTAAACTGAATACAGGTAGAGGATTAACCTTTGCAAGGAAAACTCTGAGATCAGGGGAGTAATAATTGAAGCACATGTTTTGGTGTAAGGTAGAATGAAAAGTTAATGAGGCGAGGTCATTTGTGGAGATGGAAGAGGATAAAGATGAGGTTTGGTGAAGAACTGGCAATACCTTGGACCAGACTGTGTTTAGTAAAAATGTAGGGAGTAATAAACAATGAAATTTACTGATTAACTTCATAAGCTCCTATTGAATATCTCCCGTCTGTCAGCCAGTCTTTTGGTATGGGCAATGTATCGGTGAACAAAACAGGTATGAATCCCTGCTCTCATGGAGCCTGAGCCTAAGCTCTACCTTCTTCTTGGAATAATTAATGACTAGAAATCTGATGAATAAATAAGACTGGGCATCCAGGGCTCTCTTTGAATGCAGGACCCAGGAAAACTCCAGGAAAGAAGTCATCTAAGGGAAAAGTGAAGGAAGATAGCTAAGATTCTCCCGGTCAGTCATCAAAGACTTGGTCATCCAAAGGTCAGGATGATTCACTTACAGTGAAATGCATCAGTCAGGGCAGGTTCCTGGCCCCAGCCCAAGGGCCTCCTGTGACTGAGTTACCTACTGACTGGGAGGGCCTGAGCCCACCTTCCCTCCAGCACATTAACTTCTTTTTGCTGCATTTGAAACTGACTGAGAAATCATCATTGTTAGAAGTTTTGAGAGAGGCAAGATTCCTAAAGGAATGCATGAAATGGGTATTTTCTTAGCTATATTTCCTTGTTTTAAAGGTCCTAAAAGAAAGAGTATCATATAAAAACAAAACTGGTATTTCTGCAGAGATAGCTGTATTTTCCTGGTAACTAGTACTCATATTTTAATCATGTGAATATCAGTAAGATTTAGCTTCACACTTGTAAAGATAAACAATGTTAATATCAGGACAGAAAGATTCATAAAATTCTCTTCTAGTTTATACTTTTCCTCTTCAGACATATATTGAATTATAAACAACAAATGTTGGGAATCATTATAATTTAAGCTGACATTTTCAAGGATAACTAAATTTCAACAATATGGCTGCAAATGTTAAATGTCAATTTGAGAAGTGCATTCTCACCAATGCACTGAGGAGGTTGGGTCCACTTTCCACTAATACATGTGACTGATCTGGGTCCAATCATTGTAAATGCTTCTCTGCAACTGAACTCTACCAAGTCTCCATGGTGATAGAGAGGGGCAGAATGGGTGACATAGCCGTGATCAAGTTCCGGTATATCTCCACAGGTACTCTTCTCCTCTGGAAAATTTCACAAAAATATGTTCGTCTTTATCATTTAAGTTTGTATAAGAGTACAAATAAAAGTGTTGACTTACCTTTAAATATTACTATTTTTAATACTTTACCAATACACACGGGCAAAGCTGTCCAATGTCCATCAACACACTGAATTTTATGAGAGCCCTTCATCAGAAATCCAGGATTGCAGACATATTCCACCACGTCACTGTGTCCATATTCTTCTCTCTGTGTGTCTTTAACTTCCCCACTGAGGAGTTGAGGAGGTGGAGCACACGATTTTACTTGCCCTACAGTAGACATGCTGTGTAAATAATGGTCACGTGGTCTATTTTACAGCTTAAAAATCCAGCTAATGCAGAGATTTTTTGTTAGTTTATTATTTATTACATAATTTATTTTAGCATTTTTAAACAATGAAAAAACAATGGTGTTTACACCAGACTCTGTTTCCTAGTTCTATTACTCATCCTGAGCTAACATATTGGAAGTCTATGTAAGCCCAGAAAACATGTTCAATAATCCAGATACCCTAAATAGGTATGCAAACCAATTAATAAATATGGGTGTGTAAATTATAAGAATATTCTTATTCCATGGAAACATTGTATCAAAACTTTTGGAAAAAATATTATCCTTCGAAACAAGTATTTGATCAAGTTTTTTTTTTTTTTTTTTTTTTGGTACACGGGCCTCTCACCGTCGCGGCCTCTCCCGTTGCAGAGCACAGGCTCCGGACGCACAGGCTCAGCGGCCATGGCTCAAGGGCCCAGCTGCTTCGCGGCATGCGGGATCTTCCCGGACCAGGGCACGAACCCGCGTCCCCTGCATCGGCAGGCGGACCCTCAACCACTGCGCCACCAGGGAAGCCCCTTGATCAAGTTTTAACTTTTATTCCAGCCATACATATGATTGAATTGACTATAAGCTACTTGAACATTGTTTAGACACACTTGATGACACTTAAGGTAAGTCCCACATTATATAAAATGTCCAATATTAATGGTGGAATTGTAGGCAAAAGGAAACCTAACAAGAAATTCTGCCAGTGTCAGGTTCCTTATACATATCTGTGGATACTTCCACCACACATTTCAAGAAGCAACTGGAGATTAATTTCTTAAATAAGGAAAACTGTTTTATCTACAACCCAACACTTGTCCTTGGTGGGTACACCTCTGGCTTAATGCATTAGATTATAGATGCACTGGAAGCAGACAGAAAATTAAGAGAGGAAAGAAATGGTTGATGTCTAAGGTTTTAACTCTTGTTCAGCAGCTGTAAGATAAATATTTACCTTTACATGTTGGAAGATTAGGGGACCATCCAAAGTGGTAGCACTGAATTGAATCTGCTCCAACCATAATAAGTCCTTGTATGCAGGAGAATTTCAACACATCTCCAAGTCTATATCTGTCTTTCTTGGGATTAGCATCTAAATTGTTTTCCATTTGTGGAATACTGCATTCTCTTTCTATAGAAAGAGACAAATAATTTAGTGAGAATATACAACTAATCATTGCCAAATAAATACTATATGTGTCATGTAAAAATGAGGTGCTGGGTACTGCGTGCATATACAGAGGGGCAGCACATAAATGCTCTTCCTTGAAAAACATTACATATTAGGTTTTATAAACCCTCTCCATTCATATGGGGCTCTTTGAGAAATATTAAGGTATTGAACAGCAACGTATGTGTCCTGATAATTTATTTGTTAAGTCAGCTTGTTTGAACTGGATATGATTTTATCACTGACATTTATATAATTTAATGTTACTTTTTCTGTCTCAAAACGTAAAAAGATTCTCTCATGTTAAAGAAAACGAATGCTACAATTTTTAATTTGCACACAAATGAAAAATGGTATTTTTAAAAATATAATTGGGAAACCAGAACACACAAGGGAGACATTTCTCATGTATTTGAGTTACAGGAACATTAAAAACCCCTTAATTTTACAACTGTGGAAATCAAACTGAAACATGATCAAATTGAAACATGAAACAAAATGAGGAACATGTTCAAGGCCACAGAGATAGGCATATTCTAGGTGTCATGATTATGTATAGGATATACAAGTACCTATTCTTCTTGTACCTATAAATGATCTTACTATTAATATATTTATAATTATTCTAACTCAATTTAGAAATGTGTAAAATTATACCCCCAAATTTATAAAATGTATGAAATTTGTGACATTGCTACAAATTATGAAAAATTGCATTTTTCTTATTCGGAGTCTTCCTATCTTGTTAATTAATTTATAAAATTCAAAACTGGAATTTGAAAATTAGAATTTCACCAAAATGAAAATTCATACTGTCTGAAAGTCAAGTCTTAACACATAGTCAAAAAGTTAGATATAAGTTAACTATTTTTAAAAGTAATGTCACAAAAAATAACTCAAAAAATAGTTTTCGTTTTGTGTTAATATTGAGTTTTGTAGCTTCGTTGAGAAGGTCACGCTTGATGAGAACAACTGAGATTCCTTTCCGAAAATTCTACTCCAAATTTCCACATAGCAATACTTTTATTGGTATGTGTCTGTGTTTATATATGTTGTGCGTATATACATTTCCTATTTTATCATATTGTGAAAAATGCTGCATTAACAATAACATCGGTTGTAGGCTATTTTCCAACTGCTGTCTTCACATAAAGAAAGTGACTTTAAGAAAGCCATGATCATGTTAAGAGCCTCCCCTTTTACTTAGAGTAAGCTCCAAACACTTTACAATCCATTCCTTGCCTACACTTCCAATGTCATCTATCTGCCCCTGGAGTCAGAGTCAATACAGAATTTTTAAAATAGGTCAATTTCTTTGCTGCCTCGGCTGTTGCACAGACCCTTATCTCTATGCTGAATGAATGGTTTCCAACTTTTCTTTGCATAGATGTCTTCCTGTAGGAACTAGAGCCTTCAGTCCCCTCCTATTTTCTAAGCACTTGGATTCTTTTGTTCTTCGAATACAGTTATTTGGAAAATATACTAGAAATATTTTACCTTTTGGTTCATTATTTACCTTAATTATTTGTTGTTTTTTCATAGTGGAATGAAAGCTCTTGAAAGGCAGGTCCCCTGTTTCTATCTTTCACCATTTTTCTCTTAGCCTACTTCTAGGTCATATTAGGTGTTTGTTGACAGCCTGAAAAGTGAAATTTGTGCCCAGAACACTGTTGAACAAGCCTGTCTCATTTCCATTATAAATTCACTCTGTGTGTCTGTCTGAAATCTCTATTTTTAATCTTTTCTACTCTGCCTAGTGTTCTTTCTCCTCCTTCCCCTGTGCACCACTTAATCTCACATGACTTTGTCTTCTACCACAAAGGAAAATAGAAACCATCAGCAACTGCTTCTTTTCAGCATTAGATTTACACATCCATTTTCCTTCCTTCCTCCTGATAGGAAGTTGGAAGTAGAGCTGTTGCCACCAAAGCCCAGGATTTTCTCAGCAGCGCGGGTTCCTTTCCCTTCTCCTTCACAGGGAACTTCCTGTGTTCAGTCTCTGCCTGCTCCCCTCTCTAGCATATCCTCTTCAGCGTTCAACACACTCTCATCTTTCCCATTAAAACAATTCTTTATTCAGTGTGTAATTCCCCTAGCAGTATATCCTGAACCTCCTCTTCTCTGTCACAAGCAAATCTTTTGAAAGAGTTATGTCCACATGCTGTGATAAGTTTCTTATTAATCATTTTTTCAGCAGGTTCTATGTAGGTTTTTCCCTGTCTACTCCATCCAAAACCATCTCTGTTGCAGTTTTTGTTGCCCTCTATGTAGCCAAATCCACCACATTTTTACAGTCTTCTAACGGGACATATCTACTGAATTAGAAATATCCACCACTCTAACAATCATAATAATGTAATTAGATGACAATTTCCTTGATTTTATTGTATGGCAGGCATTATGGCAAGAACTTTATATGAATAATTTAGTCCAACATCCTTTGAAATATTAGAACATTTGTAATTATTAATCCATTTTCCAGATTAGGAAGTGTGAACAAAGCTTCAAATAGGCTTGGTTGTTGCCCTAAGATACATGCCTAGCAAACTGTAGAACTGGAATTAGAACCCATCCAGGCTGACTCCACAGGATTCACCATTAGTTGATCTATTATACTTGCTTTACCTTTACACATTTTCTCCTCTCCACATCTATGAAACATTCATTTCTAAGTTTTTCCCCTAAATTCTCTGGGTTCTCCTTTTTCCTATCTACTTTGCCATCTATTCCTCTTTGTCTGACACCTAAATGCTGGAATGCTTCAGGGCTCAGTCTTGATCTCTCTTCTGTTTTCATTCTACATTCTTTCCCAATGTGATATCATTATTTATAGGGTGATAATCTCACAGGTGTGTCTCCTGGTTAGATCCATGTATTCAACTCTGTAGTGGATATATCCAATTTTTATGGTCCATGGGCAGCCCAATCACAATGTGTTCAAGTCAAAAGTTGCCATGTTCTTCCCAAAGTGTTCTCTCTCCTGCCAGTAGCACCTGACAAAGTCATTTCCATTTACCTGCTTGCTTATGAAGCAATGGAGAGCAAGCACGCGAGTCCCTTGTCTTTTTGCTCTTTTCGACATCCATCATTTAGTGACATTATCTGTGTTTTCTGCCAACAAAATATATCTCAAATCTATCCTCTGCTGTGCATCTCTTCAGCCATAACCTTATCTAATCCCCACTTTTTCTCACCCTACATGGCTTCCTGAAAAAAAAAAAAAAACTTTCAAGAATCCAAATAAAATTATATCATTCCTTTCCTTAAAATTCCTTATGACTTTTCATCAATCATAAAATTAATCCAAATGTGAACATGCCCTGAAGTAACCTGGATAATCTTTCCTTTGCCTCCTATCCAGCCTCAGCTCATAAAATTCTCACACACCTTGAGTAGAATCCATTAACCTTGGTATTTCCCAAACATTGTTTTGTTGCCAAAGCTTTGCATATACTGTTCCTTTGGCTTGGAACATTCAACATCCATTCAGTTGGCCAGAGATTGAAGCCCTGTTCCTAGCCCTGGAGAAAAGACCGCTGATTGGCAAACATAAAAGAGATTCATGTCACTGTCCTCAGAACTTGTCATGGTGGGAAAATAAAAAGCTCCTCTCAGTACCTGCAGAAATTAATACTCAAGCTAGGAGGTATAGAGCAGAAACTCAGGAGCAAAATAGTTGAAGAGGTTGTAAGACACTGTCATTTTGGTAATGAGTGAGTCTTTGGACTTCAAAATTTCCCCTCCATCCAGTTTACATTAAAGCAGAAGGAGACATCTTGATTTTAATCATCATGCCTTAATAATGACTCTAGATCAGTCAAATTTGGTAAAAATAAAACATTTTTGATGATTATTGTTAATTATGTTCATTTGAAAAGAATAACAGCTGTAAAGGAGTTCTTACCATAACATGCAGGTTTACCAGACCAGCCATTTTCACCACACACTATGGAGCCTGTTGTGTGTCCATCTCGGTTCTCATGCCCATCAAGGCATTCGTAGTCCAGACTGTCATTGAGCTTAAACCATGTGCCATCACTTCTGGCTCTGGCATTCTCAAATACTGGCATATCACAGGATTCTAAGGGATAATGTAATAAAAATATTTCATTTCTAATATTATTTAGTGGGCAATCTGATTAAGTTTCATCTCAAGGGGAAAGGGGGCTTTACCAATTAGTATGTGCTAATAATTTATGATGCAAAAATAATCCAAGAATACCAGTGATCGATCACTGTCCTGGAATAGTTACTCAAAATGAAAAAAATATGTTTTTGTTATTGTTTTTTTTTTTTTTTTGTCTGCAACACACGGCTTGCGGGATCTTAATTCCCCGACCAGGGATCGAACCTGTGCCCCCTGTAGTGGGCGTGCAGAGCCCTAACCACTGGATAGCCAGGGAATTCCTGAAAAAATATGTTTCTACACAACATTTTTCTCAACACTTAATGGCTCTGAAATATTTCTTTTATGAACATTTTTCTCAATTTAATTATACTTATGCATTTTTCCCAGGCTAGTAATAAAATAAGCCATTACAGATGTATTGTACTATTTTTGTAACAGCATTTTCTGAATTAATATGCTGAACTTATTAGAAGTTGTGACATATATGCCAGAGAAAAATTGATTAATTGAAAAAAAGAGTAATTTTCAACAAGGTAAGTAAATTTTTAAACATTCTATAGAATTCTACTTTAAAACACACTAATATTTAAAGTCACATGCTGATTTTGCTTTCCCAAATATATTTCTAATGGTTGTGTATTCTTTTATATTTATCAAGGTTGAATGCAAAAGTAGCTCTATTATTTATAACAAGTTACAAGAAAGTAAAATGTTTCTTTACAAGAAAGTAAAATTGAACAGTATCAATTTTCACTAACACTGTAATAGAGTGATGTTAATAAAGGTTTAAATAATTAATCTCAAATTTCATAATGCGTTATGTAGCCAGCCAGCTTAAAACTTTAAAAAATTAAAGCAAAACTATACTAGTAAAAACAAAAGTAATAGAGAAGTTTTCTCTTCCATGAAAAGAGTGTTAGAATGGAAAATTGGTCACATATTAGTACGAAGTGAGTTTGATATGGGGGCAACTTTTATCATTTTCTCTTTGGCTAGTGCCCATATTAAGCATAGACATTGGAAAGAAAAAGAAATAAAATGTAAACAGTAGAAAGGGATATTTTAAATATCCACTTCACTTGAAGTGACTATGTAAAATATCACTTCAAAAATATCATTGTACAGCTTTGGGGTGAATAAAATAAACTCAGCAAATTTTCCTTAGAAAATCGTCATAAACATCTGTGTGGTGGGACAAAAAAACCTCTCAGCACAGCAGAATTTGGTCCTATCTAGAAGTGTTTCTGTGTCTCCACTTACTAGATGTTTATGAAGATTTCCTAACAGAGAGAATTTTTCGCAAGTGGATCTACCCTACAGTTTCAAACATATAAATTTTACAAGTTATATTATTTGAAGATTATGCACTATGGACTCATATCTTCACTTAAAAACATAACCTTTAGGCTTAGGAGGAAAGATTCTGACATAAAAGTCTCATAAAATAAAATCAGATGCAATTGGCATAAAGGATTCAGGTAAAAATAAATGAGTTTATACCAGAATACAGGTATGTCTCCTAGCTAAATTAGTTTATAATCACAGGATGTGTTAAAGTGAAAAAAACTTGAAGTGAAGGATGCAGTGATATTCTACCCTACTAGTAATTAATCATAAAAGGTAAAAAATGATACTCATTTTAAAATTTATCTTTTCAAATACAGCCATGGGACCACATCAACACCTCATACCTCCCCTCCCCAGCAAAAAAAAAAAACGGTAAAAAGAATGAAGTTAAAGAAAACTTCTCTAGAGTGATCATTAGGATAATGAATACAAAACAATCAATTACTTACTAATGCATACAGGTTGCATTGACCATCCACTTTGCAGACATGTAATTAATCCTGATGTATTACCACCTGCTGTTACATATCCTGGTTTACACGTATACTGTGTTTGTTTATTTAAAGAATATGCAAAGGTAGATTCAGAAAAAAATCCGTTCTTAATTTGTATATCTGATTTTGAACATGTTTCTAAAAGGGAGAAAGCATAAAGAAAAGATAAGCATATATTTGATAAACATTTTATAAGGATGCAAATAATATAACTATAGAAAAATGGGGAGTCATTTATAAATGTAAACCTAGAAAAATCCTAATCATTTAAGTTCTTGTGTGAGAGAAAAAAATCTACGAGTTTCCAAAGATATTAAATCAAGACACTTTATTCATGTTTTTAGAACAAAGCAAGATTTAAAGTACTCAGAATCCTTACTAGGAAATTATTAGAAATCTGTTTGTCGAATGGATCTGGAATCCTACAGCATGTCAGAACTCTATTAACAATGGGTTTCCTTTCCTGGGACTTGTTAGAAACATTGCTTAGTCTGGATCTCTTAAGCAACCCAGAACACAGTTAACAAATTGGGGTATCTCAGATTAGGTGATGATCTCGGAATCTTCCACCACAGTTACCATGGGCTTTGTATCTGAGAATTTGAAATGTTTGTCATCAAAACTGGGTGCTTAAAGCCATGTCAATATATGGAGTTCAATGGAGATGACAATGATCAACACATGTATTCAGTCTACAAAGGACTAAATGATGCTTTGTCAAACTATGTATAACTAAACTTGAAATAGTAAAGTACATTTCTGTCACTTACTAGGTCTCTTCACAGAGCTCAGCTTCATTTATTAAATAACTCGTGGATAAAGAAGAAATCAAAAGAGAAAACTTTGAATATTTTGAATTGAATGAAAATAAAAACATGATAAGTAAAATTTTATGAGATTTATGAAATGACATGAAAGTGTGCTGAGAGGGGAAATTTAACATTAAATAGCAATAATAGAAAATAATAAAGATTGAAAATCTGTAATAGAAAACAATGATTGAAAATCAGTAATTCCTTTTACTTAAAAACTATAAAAAGAAAAGCAAACAAACACAACATATATAAATTTGAAAGAATAGAGTGACATTAGTAAGATGGTGGAATAGGATGCCTCGACCTCTCCCCACAGACACACTGAATTAACAGCTATGCACGTATCAGCTCCCGTTATTCAAAACACTAGTTGAGAGGCTCCTGCATTCAAGGTAAGTGAGAAAATGCTAAAATCCTAACTGTTAGGAAAAACTGAGACACACTGTCACAATAAATCCCACCTAGGCACAGCACCATATAATTGGGAGGGAACCCTCAACTCCCAGCTTCTCCTGGAGGAGCAAAGAGTTTGAACCACAATCTAGGGCTCCAGTTTTCCAACTGCTAGTCCAGGGTCTGGCTTCTAACTCACCTGCCTCTGGGAGGGCCCAGCATTTCCAGTCTCCTGGTACTACTGAGGACAAAGTGGAATGGCTGTGCTAGCACTGCTCACAGGTCATCCCCGACCTTAGTGCAAAGGGAGCAGCTCCCAGTTTCTCCATGGAAGGAGTTAGACTACACATCTAGACCCTCATCCTTTTTTTGTGTGTGTGTGGTATGCGGGCCTCTCACTATTGTGGCCTCTCCCATTGCGGAGCACAGGCTCCGGACGCACAGGCTCAGCGGCCATGGCTCACGGGCCCAGCCGCTCCGCGGAATGTGGGATCCTCCCAGACCAGGGCACGAACCCGTGTCCCCTGCATCGGCAGGCCGACTCTCAACCACTGCGCCACCAGGGAAGCCCTAGACTCTTGTCTTTTCTGGCTGCTGCCTAAGGAACTGGCTCCTAACTAACCTCTCTCTGAGAGCTGATGAAGCCCAGAATTTGTTGGTGCCTGGGGACTACAGAGAGCAAAAGCATGGTTTGGAAGAGCACAGGGTTTGAAGGAGCATGCAGGCATTTCCACAGCCCTTCTCCCCAGCTCAGTGCAGAGTGAGTGAGGGGATAAAGTCCAGCTCCCAGCTTCAGCAGCTTTTCTGGCTTCTAGGTCACCTGTCTCAGGACATAGATGGGAGTTGGCATACTCTAGACCCCTGGAAGATGCTAGGTACAAAGACAGCAGTTTGGATGAGCATAGAAGTTAGAGAGACATCCAAAATCTCTGGCCAGGCTAACTGATGAAGGCTTTCTACTTATGAGTCCAGTCTGTGAAGACTAGGAGATGTGGGTGTTTCATCTAATGCACAGATATCAACACAGAGATTCGAGAAAAATAATAAGAGAAATACGTTCCAGTCAGAAGAACAAGATAAGTATCTATAAACCAACACTAACTAAATGTAAATCACCTGACAGGTGATTTACATTTACAGTGATTTCCCCAACAGAGATTCAAAATAGCAGTCATAGAGCAAAAAATTTGACAAAAGAGTAAAGCAGAGGTGGTTTGGGCCTGACATATGTCCCAGGTGAGTGTCACGGGCAGCTCCCATGTCCAAACCTAAGTACTCAGCTTCTTCTCTTGCTTCTGATGTTCGCCCTCTTGTAACTAAAGCTTGTGGGTTTATTACTAGGGAATATTTAGAAATAAAATACATTTTTCAATGGCAAAAAAACCCCAAACAAACAAACAGAAACCCCAAAACCCACAAAATAGCCATCATAAACATGCTTACCAAGGACAGGAGAGCAATAAATGTACAAAGTAAGAATTTCAACAGAGAGATAGAAAATATAAAAATTACCAAAAGAGAAATGGTAGAACTGGAAAATGTGATAAATAAACTGAAAAATTAAATAAAGGGGTTCAACAACGGACTAGTACAAGCAGAAAAAAGGATCAGTGGACGCAGAGGTCACTAAAAGTAATTGAGTCAGAAGAGCAAAAAGAAAAAAACAGTAAAAAAGTGATCATAGGTTACGGCACTTATGGGACACTGCCAAAATGATCACTATATATGTTACAGAAGACTGAGAAGGACAATAGAGAGGGAAAGGGGCAGAAAACTGAATCTGCAAAAAATACAACCCTCCCCCCGACTGATACACATAATCAGATTGTCTAGAGTCAAAGACAAAGTAAAATATTGAATCAGCAATAGGAAACATCACAAAGAAGGGAACCGTAAAACCACCAGGTGATTTTACAGCAGAAACGTTGAAGGCCAGAAGGGAGTGGGATGATACACTCAAAGTGCTGAAAGAAAAAACTGCTAAGAATACTATACCAGCAAATTGGACCATCACAAATAAAGGGGAGGTACAAATATGACCAGACACACAAATGCTTAGGGAGTTTATCGCCACTAGATTTGCATACCAAGAAATGTTAAAGGCAGTTCTTCAAGTCGAAAAAGAAGGGTGCTAAACACCAGCACAATAGCATAAGAAAGTATGACACTCATTGGTAATGGTAAATATAGAGACAAATATAGAATACAGTGATGGGTAAATAAGTTTTTTTAAAAATAGATCTTTATTGGAGTATAATTGTTTCACAATACTGTGTTAGTTTCTGTTGTACAAAAAAGTGAATCAGCCATATGCATACATATGACCCCATATCCCCTCCCTCCTGAGCCTCCCTCCCACCATCCCTATCCCACCCCTCTAGGTCACTGCAAAGCACTGAGCTGATCTCCCTGTGCTATGCTGCTGCTTCCCACTAGCTATTTTACATTTGGTAGTGTATATATGTTGATGCTACCCTTACTTTGCCCTAGCTCCTCCTCCCACCCCGTATCCTCAAAGTCCATTCTCTATGTCTACATCTTTATTCCTGCCCTGCAACTAGGTTCATCAGTACCTTTTTTATATATATACAGATTCCATATATATGTGTTAGCATACAGTATTTTTTTTTCTCTTTCTGACTTATTTCACTCTGTATGACAGACTCTTAGGTCCATCCACCTCACTAAAAATAACTCAATTTCGTTTCTTTTTATGGTTGAGTAATATTCCATTGTATATATGTGCCACATCTTCTTTATCCATTCATCTGTCGATGGACATTTAGGTTGCTTCCATCTCCTGGCTATTGTAAATAGTGTTGCAATGAACATTGTGTGGTACATGTCTCTTTTAGAATTCTGGTTTTCTCAGGGTATATGCCTAGTAGTGGGATTTCTGGGTCATATGGTAGTTCTATTTTTAGTTTTTGAAGGAACCTCCTTACTATTTTCCACAGTGGTTGTATCAATTTACATTCCCACCAACAGTGCAGGAGGGTTCCCTTTTCACCACACCCTTTCCAGCATTTATTGTTTCTAGATTTTTTGATAATGGCCATTCTGACTGGTGTGAGGTGATACCTCATTGCAGTTTTGATTTGCATTTCTCTAATAATTAGTGATGTTGAGCATCTTTTCATGTGCCTCTTGGCCATCTGTATGTCTTCTTTGTTGAAATGTCTATTTAGGTCTCCTGCTCATTTTTTAACTGGATTTTTTGTTTTTTTGATATTGAGCTCCATGAGCTGTTTGTATATTTTGGAGATTAATCCTTTCTCTGTTGTTTCTTTGCAAATATTTTCTCCCATTCTGAGGGTTGTCTTTTTGTCTTGTTTATGGTTTCCTTTGCTGTGCAAAAGCTTTTAAGTTTAATTATGTACCATTTGTTTATTTTTGTTTTTGTTTCTGTTACTCTAATAGGTGGGTGAAAAAAGATCTTGCTGTGGTTTATATCAAAGAGTGTTTTTCCTCTAAGAGTTTATAGTGTCTGGTCTTACATTTAAGTCCTTAATCCATTTCGAGTTTATTTTTGTGTATGTTGCTAAGGTGTGTTCTAATTTCATTCTTTTACATGTGGCTGTACCGTTTTCCCAGCACCATTTATTAAAGAGGCTGTCTTTTCTCTATTGAATGTTCTTGCCTCCTTTGTCATAACTTAGTTGCCCATATATGTGTGGGTTTATCCCTGGGCATTCTATGCTGTAGCATTGATCTATATTTCTGTTTTTATGCCAGTACCATACTGTCTTGATTACTGTAGCTTTGTGGTATAGTTTGAAGTCGGGGAGCCTGATTCCTCCAACTCCGTTTTTCTTTCTCAAGATTGTTTTGGCTATTTGGGGTCTTTTGTGTTTCCCTACAAGAATGCCATTGGTAGTTTGATAGGGATTGCATTGAATCTGTAGATTGCTTTGGGTAATGTAGTCATTATCACAATATTGATTCTTCCAATCCAAGAACATGATATATTTCCCCATCTGTTTATGTCATTTTTGATTTCTTTCATTAAGTGTTTTATAGTTTTCTGAGTACAAGTCTTTTGCCTCCTTAGGCAGGTTTATTCCTAGATATTTTATTCTTTTTGTTGCAATGGTAAATGGGAGTGTTTCCTTAACTTCTCTTTCAGATTTTTCATTGTTGGTGTATAGAAATGCCAGAGATTTCTGTGCATTAATTTTGTATCCTGCAAGTTTACCAAATTCATTGATTAGTTCTAGTAGTTTTCTGGTGTCATCTTTAGGATTTTCTATGTATAGTATCATGTCATTTGTGAACACTGACAGTTTTACTTCTTCTCCAATGTATACTCCTTTTATTTCTTTTTCTTCTCTGATTGCCATGGCTAGGACTTCCAAAACTATATTGAAGAAGAGTGGCAAGAGTGAACATCCTTGTCTTGCTCCTGATCTTAGTGGAAATGCTTTCAGTTTTTCATAATTATGATGCTTGCTGTGGGTTTGTCATATATGGCCTTTATTATATTGAGGTAAGTTCCTTCTATGCCCATTTTCTGGAGAGTTTTTATCATAAATTGCTGTTGAATTTTGTCAAAAGAGTTTTCTGCATCTATTGAGATGATCAAATGGTTTTTATTCCTTAATTTGTGAATGTGGTGTATCACACTGATTGATCTGCATACATTGAAGAATACTTTCATCCCTGGGATAAATCCCACTTGATCACGGTGTATGATCCTTTAAATGTGCTGTTGGATTCTGTTTGCTAGTATTCCGTTGAGGATTTTTGCATCTATGTTCATCAGTGATATTGGCCTGTAACTTTCTTTTTCTGTGATATCTTTGTCTGGTTTTGGTATCAGGGCAATGGTGACTTCATAGAATGAGCTTGGGTGTGTAGCTTTCTCTTCAATTTTTTGGGAGCATTTGAGAAGGATGGGTGTTAGCTCTTCCCTAAAAGTTTGATAGAATTTTCCCATGAAGCCAACTGCCCTGGACTTTTGTTTGTTGGAAGATTTTTAATTACAATTTCAATTCCATTACTTGTGATTGTTCTGTTTATATTTTCTATTTCTTCCTTGTTCAGGCTTGGGAGGGTGCGTCTTTCTAAGAATTTGTCCATTTCTTCGTGTTTGTCCATTTTATCAGCATATAGTTGTTTGTAGTAGTCTCTTATAATCCTTTGTATTTCTGCAGTGTCAGTTTTGATTTCTTTTCCATTTCTAATTTTATTGATTTGAGTCTTCTCCCCTTTTTTCTTGATAAGTTTGGTTAAAGGTTTATCAATTTTGTTTATCTTCTCAAAGAACAAGCTTTTAGTTTTATTGATCTTTGCTATTGTTTTCTTTGTTTCTATTTCATTTATTTCTGCTCTGATCTTTATTTCTTTCCTTCTACTGAGTTTGGGTTTTCTTTGTTCTTCTTTCTCTAGCTGTTTTAAGTGTAGGGTTAGATTGTTTACTTGAGATTTTTCTTGTTTCTTGAGGTGAGATTGAATTGCTATAAACTTTCCTCCCTCTTAGATGGCTTTTGCTGTGCCCCATAGGTTTTGGGTCATCATGTTTTTCTTGTCATTTGTTTCTAGGTATTTTTTGATTTCTTCTGTGATCTCTCGGTTATTTAGTAGTGCACTGTTTAGCCTCCATGTATTTGTGTTTTTTACAGTTTTTTTCCTGTAATTGATTTCCAATCCTATAGTGTTGTGGTCAGAAAAGATGCTTGATACGATTTCAATTTTCTTAAATTTTCCAGGGCTTGATTTGTGACCCCAGATGTGATCTATCCTGGAGAACGTTCCGTGTGCACTTGAGAAGAAAGTGTATTCTGCCACTTTTGGGTGGAATGCTCTATAAATATCAATTAAATCTATCTGGCCTATTGTGTCATTTAAAGCTTGTGTTTCCTTATTTATTTTCTGTCTGGATGACCTGTCCATCAGTGTAAGTGGGGTGTTAAAGTCCCCTACTATTATTTTGTTACTGTCAATTTCTCTTTTTATGGTTGTTAACATTTGCCTTATGTATTGAAGTGCTCCTATGTTGAGTGCATAACCATTTATAATTGTTATATCTTCTGCTTGGATTGCTCATTATGCAGTGTCCCTCCTTATCTCTTGTAATAGGCTTTATTTTAAAGTCTATTTTATCTGATACAAGTAACGCTACTCCAGTTTTCTTCTGATTTCCATTTTCATGGAATATCTTTTTCCATCCATTCACTTTCAATCTGTATGTGTCCCTAGGTCTGAAGTGGGTCTCTTGTAGACAGCATATATATGAGTCTTGTTTTTGTATCCATTCAGGCAGTCTGTGTCTTTTGATTGGGGCATTTAACCCATTTACATTCAAGGTTATTATTGATATGTATGCTCCTATTACCATTTTCTCAATTATTTTGGGTTTGTTTTTGTGGGTCTTTTTCTTCACTTGTGTTTCCCACCTAGAGAAGTTTCTTTAGCATTTGTTGTAAAGCTGGTTTGGTGGTGCTGAATTTTCTTAGCTTTTGCTTGTCAGAAAAAGCTTTTGATTTCTCCATCGAATCTGAATGAGATCTTTGCAGGTAGAGTAATCTTGGTTGTAGGTTTTTCTCTTTCATCACTTTAAGTATATCCTGCCAATCCCTTGTGGCCTGTAGAGTTTCTGCTGAAAAATCAGCTGATACCCTTATGGGGATTCCCTTGAACGTTATTTGTTGCTTTTCCCTTTCTGCTTTTAGTGTTTTTCTTTGAATTTAATTTTTGATACTTTGATTAATATATGACTTAGTGTGTTTCTCCATGGGTTTATCCTGTATGAGACTCTCTGTGCTTCCTGGGATTGAGTGACTATTTTCTTTCCCATGTTAGGGAAGTTTTCCACTATAATCTCTTCAAATATTTTCTCAGACCCTTTCTTTTTCTATTCCTCTTCTGGGACTCCTATAATTCGAATGTGGTATGTTTAGTGTTGTCCCAGAGGTCTCTGAGATTGTCTTCATTGTTTTCATTCTTTTTTCTTTATTCTGCTCCTCAGCAGTTATTTGCACCATTTTGTCTTTCAGCTCACTTATTTCTTCTTCTGCCTCATTTGTTTTGTTACTGATTCCTTCTTGTGTATTTTTCATTTCAGTTTTTGTGTTGTTCATCTCTTTTTGTTTGTTCTTTAGTTCTTCTAGATCTTTGTTAAACATTTCTTGTATCATCTCAATCTGTGCCTCCATTCTATTTCCGAGATTCTAGATCATCTTTACTATCATTACTCTGTATTATTTTTCAGGTAGATTGCCTATTTCCTCTTCATTTATTTGGTCTTGTACTTTTTTACCTTGCTCCTTCATCTGTGACATATTTTTTTGTTGTCTGTTTTTTTAATTTTTTTAATGAGTGGGAATGTGTTCCTATCTTACTGTTGTTTGGCCTGAGGCTTCCAACACTGGAGTTTATAGGATGTTGGGTAGACCTGGGTCTTGATGCTGAGATGAGGACCTCCCTGAGACCTCACTCTGATGAATATTCCCTGCGGTCTTAGGTTCTCTTTTAGTCCCATGGTTTGGACTTGGAGCTCCCACGGAAGAAGATTTGCCCAACCCCTGCCTCATGGGGCATCCAAGATCCCCCAAGTCACATGGGGTGGTAAATAAAAAGAGAACAATAACAAAGTAAAAAATAAAATTAGACTAGGAAACTAACAGATATATTAGAAAGAATATAAAAATAAAAATACAGATGAATCAACAACCGGGAGGTACATCAGTACCACAATAGTACAAAAGCGGAGGAGAGAAAAGAAGAAAAACAAAAAGAGAAAAAAAAAGGAGGAGGAAAGCCTTGGCTGTGGAGGGTGGGGCCTAAGCAAGGGCGAAGTTTGGGTGGTGGGCAGGGCCTATGCTTAGGACCCACAGGGCTAGAAAAGGCCCTGGGAGCTGTAGGGGGTTGTGCTTAGGCTCAAGGAACAGAAGGGGCACAGGCGTGCCCCCCATCCCTGGTCTCAGAGGGCAGGGGACCTCACCTGGGAGCCTAGCAAGCTTCCTGGGCTCGAATGGGTGGGGCCATTGCCTTCTGCTCCTCTCCCGCTCCTCCCAAGTGTCCCTCCCACCTGCCTCTCCTGATCTCCCTGACCTCCGGGGTGCCAATCCTGTCTGGCCTCAACTTCTCCTCCCCCTTCCATCCCCCCACATCCTAAACGTTCACTTGGGGGTTCCTCCTGTCTCCTGGGGGGTCAGAGCCCCCCACCAGCAGCCAGCAGGCATGCTAGTGGTTGGGAGATGCTAACTCCATGCCTCCACACAACACCACCTTGACACTGCCCCCTCAAATCACTTTTAATGCTAGTATAAAAGTTAAAAGGCAAAAGTATTATGAATAAATATAACAAATTATATAAATGGTTACAAACAAAATTGGATGTAAATTGTGGTGTCAACAACTTACATGGAAGGGGAGAGAGATAAAAGTTTACAACTGTAAAAATTAGATATTTTATGTAAGCCCCAACAAGAGTATACCTATACATTACATCAAGGAAAAGAGAAAGGAATCAAAGCCTACTTAAACTGACAAACAAACAAACAAATAAGGAAACAAACCCAATGAAACAAAGAAAGATAGCAAGAAAGAAAAAGAGAGACAAAAGAACTACAAGACAAACAAAATAAGTAATAAAATGATAAAAGTAAAAAATTATCGGGCTTCCCTGGTGGCGCAGTGGTTGAGAGTCCGCCTGCCAATGCAGGGGACATGGGTTCATGCCCCAGTCCGGGAAGATCCCACGTGCCGTGGAGCAGCTGAGCCCATGACCCATGGCTGCTGAGCCTGTGCTCTGCAATGGGAGAGGCCACAACAGTGAGAGGTCCGCGTACCACACACACAAAAAAAAAAAAAAGAAAGAAAAATCAACAAAAATACTTTAAATGTAAATATATTAAATGCAACACTAAAAGACATAAACTGGATGCATGGATAAAAATACAAGCTCCACCTTTATGTTTTCTATAAGAAACTAACTTTAAGGAAAAACACAGGCTGAAAATATAAGGATGAAAAATGATATTCCATGAAAATGGTAACCAAAAGAAAGCAGGGTTAGTGATATTTGTGTTAGACAAAATAAACTTTAAACCCTTACCAGAAAACATGGGATCATGGTGACACAAGACATTCATTGTTTTTGTTCCTGAACTGACAACAGAAATTTGACATCCATCCACAAACAAACCTGTCTTTGAGGGAGGTGTGGGACTCAACACAATATGCCAAGGGACCCAGGAGGTGTCTCACCTACATACACATGAAATAAAAGGCAGAGAGATCTCTGTCCTGACTGTGGTGTCTGCAGTGGCCCATGAACCAGCTCTATCCTCTCTCAGCCTCAGTCCAGTAGTCACTGGAAACACTGTCTTAAACAGTCACACATGGAGGAGAGTACTTATGTGAAAGTCCACGTTTTCACAGGAGGAGCTGCAGCACACACTGGAGAAAAAAATATATAAGTTTGGATTCATTGGACTGGGTAAGAGGAACAGCTCAACTTTACCTTCATCACCCTTCCCCCAAAGGAGGCACAGCTTAAGGCTAATAGAAAACTTCCTGGGCCCCTGATTTCTCCCACAGGGGAAAGGGGGAGTGTGTGTATGATTTTGCAGCTTCCTCATCTGTATGGGATCTGCCAAAAGGCTCATTTCTCTTTCATTCCGTCCAGAGTACTAATAATGAGCTATATGTCTGGGAGTCACGAAGAGGCTATGAGAGCAGAAGACAGGACACTTACAGAGCATTAAAGGGAGGCTGATCCTACTAACTGCATTGCAAACTCCATCAAAGAACTCACTCAAAAGCTGCTGGGAATGCCTCACCTTCTTATTCACTCAACTGGCCCACTGGCCCCTTCAGGGCTCTGTCTGCCTCACTCACACACCCTCCCATCTTGTGGCCAGCCCCTGTGGGCACAACTAACATTGGAGGTAAAAGCAAGCTTTGATAGACAGCTAGTGAGCACACACAGAAATCTGGCTCAAATCTGTGGGCCAGGGAGAGAATACAAGATTAAGATGTAGTCCCATCTTTGGGGAAACAAAAGACAGGCTGTCAGCACCCATCCTGGTGCATTGTAGGATCTAGACAAGGCACACAAGCACAGAAGTTCTGCCACTAGAGGGAGAAGAAGTGTGAGCTGGTGTTCCCATAGAAGATCTG
This sequence comes from Neophocaena asiaeorientalis asiaeorientalis, assembly GCF_003031525.2. Classification (NCBI taxonomy): domain Eukaryota; kingdom Metazoa; phylum Chordata; class Mammalia; order Artiodactyla; family Phocoenidae; genus Neophocaena; species Neophocaena asiaeorientalis. The sequence continues at coordinate 48,392 of NW_020172492.1, forward strand.
AGATAGTCTAAAAGTCTGTAGCAGGGCTGAAGGAAGTTTTCTCACCCCCAAAGGAGACTGGTACTTCCAAAGCAAACACAACAACACTAAACTTCAAGGAACATGAAATCAAGTAATATGGCATCAACAAAATATCACAAAAGTCTTCAGTATTCAAACTCAAAGACTGGAGATCTGTGATTTACCCAATGGAGAATTCAAAATAGCTGTTTTAAATAACTCAATGTGCTACCAGAAAATACAGGAAGACAACTGAAAAACATCAAGAAAACAATACATGAACAAAATGAGCAGTTTACCAAAAAGATAGAAATCCAAAAAAAGAACCAAAGAGAAATTCTGGTGCTGAAAATTCCAATGATGAAATGAAAATGCAATAGAGTAGCATCAACAACAGAATGAAACAAGCAGAAGAAGGAATCTGTAAGATAGATGACAGATATAATGAAGTTATCCAGTCAGAGGAGAACAAAGAAAAAAGCATGAAAAAGAATTAAGAAAGGCTACAAGATATATGGTATCATCAACAGAACCAATCTGTGAATTATTGAAGTTCCAGAGGAGAAAAGGTGGAGATGGGGGCAGAAAGCTTATTTAAAGAAATAATGGCTGAAAACTTCCCAAATCAAGGGTGAGATTTGAATAAGTTCATGACATTTTTAGGTGACCAAATAAAATCAACATAAAAAGGTCCTCTACAACACATGTTATAATAAAACAGAAAAAATCAAAGAAAAAAAGAGAAGTCTTAAAGGTATCATGAGAAAGAGACCTTGGAACTTACAACAGAACCCTCATATGGCTCTAAGTAGATTTCCCAGCAGAAACCTAGTGGGCCAGGAGAAAGCCAAGTGCTGAAAGAGAAAATTGCCAACCAAGAATACTTTATTTGGAAAATGTCATTTGGAAATGAATGGAAGATAAAGACTTCCCCAGACCAACAAATACTGAGGAATTGAACACCAGTAGTCCTGTCTTACTAGAAACACTGAAAGGAGTTATTCAAGGTAAAGTAAAAGAATGCTAATTAATAACATGAAAATACACAATACACTGGTAAATTTACGTATACAGTCACATTCAGAATACTATAGTACTTTGATATGGAATGTTAAACACTTAACATATTAAAGTTAAAGGACAAGAATATAAAAATAATGACAGCAACAACTATTGGCTAATAAGTACCCACTATAAAAAGAGGCAAATCATGACATCAAAAATATTAAAGGGTGGAGGGTAAAAGGAAAGAGTTTTTGTATGCGGTTGATGCTCACGTTTCATCAGTATAAAATAGATCGCTGTCTCTGTAAGATGTTTTATTTAAGTCTCATGGTAAACACAAAGCAAGAAACCACACTAGGTTCACAAAAGGTAAAGAGAAGTTTATTAAAAGCATACCACTATAAAAATCATTAATTCACAAAGGAAGGCAGTCAGAGAGAAAGAAAGGAATTAGGAAACTACAAAAGAGTCTTAAAAAAGAGATGGTATTAGTAAGTCATTACCTATCAATAATTACTCTAAATAAAAATGGACTACATTCTTCAATAAAAAGGCATAGGATGGATAAGATGGAGGAGTAGGAGGACGCAGAGTTCGTGTCTCCTCATAACTAGGGCACCTAGGAGGCGCTGGTGGGGGACCTTGGACACCTAAGGGGAAGGGAGGAACCCCTATGTGACGAGGTAGGACGTGGAGGGGGTGAGGAGGAGGAGAGGAAAAGTGGAGGCGGGATGGGATGGGCATGCCTGAGGGGCAGCTGGGGGAGGGGAGGCATTACCATGCTTGGAGGGGCCAACTCACAGTGAGGGAATCAGTGGGAATGGGGAGAGACCTTCAGGGGATCAGGAGATAAGAAGGGAACATGACCAGTGTCTCCCCTGCCCACTCTGACCCGGCAAACCTGCTGGAGGCCTGGGCCTGAAACTCTGCACTCCTGGGCCCCCTCTGGCAGCACAGGCCCTGAGCTTAATCCCCACCACCCCCAAGGCTTTTTCTGGCCTTCTTTTCTTTTCTTTTTTTTTCTTTTTTTTGCCATGCTGCATGGCTTGCAGGGTCTTCATTCCCAGGCCAGGGATTGGGTCTGAGCTCCTGTGGTGAGAGTGATGAGTCCAAACCACTGGACTAACGGTGAATTTCAGGACCCAGGGAATATTAATTGGTATGAGATCTCGCAGAGGTCCTCATCTCAGCACCCAGATCTGGCTCCACCCAACTGCCTACAAACTCCAGTGCTGGACACAGCAGGCCAAACAACCAGCAAGACAGGAACACAGCCCTACCCATCAAAATTAAAAATGAGATGACAAAAAATATGTCGCAGACAAAGGAGCAAGGTAAAAACCTAAAAGACCAAATAAATGAAGAGGAAAAAAAGCAACCTACCTGAAAATCAATTCAGAGTAATGATAGTAAAGATGATCCAAAATCTCAGAAATAGAATGGAAGAATGGATTAAGAAAATACAAGAAATGTTTAATAAGGACCTAGAAGAACTAAAGAATAAACAAACAGTGGTGAAAAACAAAATAATGGAAAATGGAAAATACACTATAAGGAATCAATAGCAAAGTAACTGAGGCAGAAGAAAAAATAAGTGAGCTTGAAGATAGAATGGTGGAAATAACTGTCAAGGAGCAGAGTAAAGAATGAAAAGAAATGAGGCCAGTCTCAGAGACTTCTGGGACAACATTAAACAAACCAACATTCAAACTGTAGGGGTCTCAGAAGAATAAGAGAAACAGAAGGGTCTGAGAAAATATTTGAAGAGATCATAGGCAAAAACTATAAGTTTTAGTTTTAGTTTATAAAACTAAACTACAAGTCCAGGAAGCACAGAGAGTCCCATACAGGATAAGCCCATGGAGAAACATGCCAAGACACACATTAATCAAACTAACAAAAATTAAATTCAAAGAAAAAATACAAAAAGCAGCAAGGGAAAAGCAACAAATAATGTTCAAGGGAATCCCCATAAGGTTATCAGCTGATTTTTCATCAGAAACTCTGCAGGCCAGAAGGAATTGACAGGATATATTTAAAATGATGAAAGGGAAAAACCTACAACCAAGACTATAATACCAAGCAAGGATCTCATTCAGATTCAACACAGAAATCAAAAGCTTTTCAGACAAGCAAAAGCTAAGAGAATTCAGCACCACCAAATCAGCTTTACAACAAATGCTGAAGGAAATTCTCTAGGTGGGAAACACAAGAGCAGAAAAAGGCCCACAAAAACAAACGCAAAACAATTAAGAAAGTGGTAGTAGGAAAATACATATTGATAATAACGTTGACTGTAAATGAATTAAATGCCCACCAAAAGTCACAAACTGGCCGAATGGATACAAAAACAAGACCCATATATATGCTGCCTAAAAGACACCCACTTCAGATCTAGGGACACATACAGACTGAAAGTGAGGGGAGAGAAAAAGTTATTCCATGCAAATGAAAATCAAAAGAAACCTGGAGTAGCAATATTCATATCAGATAAAATAGACTTTAAAATAAAGACTGTTGCAAGAGACATTAAAGGACACTACCTAATGATCAGGGGATCAATCCAAGAAGAAGATTTAACCATTATAAATATTTGTGCACCCAACATAGAAGCACTTCAATACATAAGGCAAATGCTAACAGCCATAAAAGGGGAAGTCGACAGTAACACAATAATAGTGGGGGACTTAACACCCCACTTACACCAATGGACAGATCATCCAGACAGAAAATAAATAAGGAAACACAAGCTTTAAATGACACAATAAGACCAAACAGACTTAACTGATATTTCTAAGACATTCCACCCAAAAGCAGCAGGATACACTTTGTTCTCAAATGCACACAGAAAATTCCAGGATAGATCACATCTGGAGTCACAAATCAAGTCTCAGTAAATTCAAGAAAATTGAAATCCTTTCAAGCATCTTTTCCAAAAACAACGCTATTAAATTAGAAATCAATTACAGGAAAAAACTAAAAAATACAAACACACAGAGGTTAAACAATACACTACTAAATAACCAAGAAATTACTGAAGAAATAAAAGAGGAAATCAAAAAATTCATAGAAACAAATGACAACAAAAACATGACGACCCAAAACATATCAGATGCAGCAAAAAATAGTCCTAGCAGGGAATTTTATAGCAATTCAATCCTACCTTGGGAAACAAGAAAAATTTCAAATAAACAATCTAAACTTACACCTAAAGCAACTAGAGAAAGAAGAACAAACAAAACCCAAAGTTAGTACGAAGAAAGAAATCAAAGCAGAAATAAATGATATAGAAATGAAGAAACCAATAGCAAAAATCAATGAAACTAAAAGCTAGTTCTTTGAGAAGATAAACAAAATTGATAAACCTTTAGCCATACTTATCAAGAAAAAAAGGGAGAAGACTCAAATCAATAAAATTAGAAATGAAAAAGGAGAAATCCAAACTGACACTGCAGAAATACAAAGGATTATAAGAGACTACTACAAACAACTATATGCCGATAAAATGGACAAACACGAAGAAATGGACAAATTCTTGGAAAGGTGCAACCTTCCAAGACTGAACCAGGAAGAAATAGAAAATATAAACAGAACAATCACAAGTAATGGAATTGAAATTGCAATTAAAAATCTTCCAACAAACAAAAGTCCAGGGAAGCTGGCTTCATGGGAAAATTCTATCAAACTTGTAGGGAAAAGCTAACACCCATCCTTCTCAAACGCTCCCAAAAAGTTGCAGAGAAAGGTACACACCCAAGCTCATTCTATGAAGCCACCATCGCCCTGATAACAAAACCAGACAAAGATATCACAGAAAAAGAAAATTACAGGCCAATATCACTGATGAACATAGATGCAAAAATCCTCAACAGAATACTAGCAAACAGAATCCAACAGCACATTAAAAGGATCATACACCATGATCAAGTGGGATTTATCCCAGGGATGCAGGGATTCTTCAATATATGAAAATCAATCAATGTGATACACAATATTAACAAATTGAAGAAGAAAAACCATTTGATCATCTCAATAGATGCAGGAAAAGCTTTTGACAAAATTCAACACCCATTTATGATAAAAAATCTCCAGAAAGTGGGCATAAAGGGATCGTGCTTTAACATAATAAAGGCCATATACAACAAACCCACAGAAAACATCATTCTCAATGGTGAAAAACTGAAAGCATTTCCTCTAAGATCAGGAACAAGACAAGGATGTTCACTCTCACCACTATTATTCAACATAGTATTGGAAGTCCTAGCCATGGCAATCAGAGAAGAAAAAGAAATAAAAGGAATACACTTTTGAAAAGAAGTAAAATTGTCAGTGTTCACAGAAGACATGATACTATACACAGAAAATCCTAAGGATGCCACCAGAAAACTACTAGAACTAATCAATGAATTTGGTAAATTTGCAGGATACAAAATTAAAGAACAGAAATCTCTGGCATTCCTATACACTAACAATGAAAGATCAGAAAGATAAATTAAGGAAGCAATCCCATTTACCACTGTAAGCAAAAGAATAAAATACCTAGGAATAAGCCTACCTAAGGAAACAAAAGACCTGTATGCAGAAAACTATAAGACACTGATGAAAGAAATCAAAGATGACAAAAAGAGATGGAGAGATATATGATGTTCTTGCACTGGAAGAATGAATATTGTGAAAATGACTATACTACCCAAAGCAATCTACAGATTCAATGCAATTCTTATCAAATTACCAATGGCATTTTTCACAGAATTAGAATAGAAAATTTTACAATTTGTATGGAAACACAAAAGACCATGCATAGCTAAAGCAATCTTGAGAAAGAAAAATGGAGCTGGAGGAATCAGGCTCCTGGACTTCAGAATATACTACAAAGCTACAGTAATCAAGACAGTATGGTACTGGCACAAAAACAGAAATATAGATCAATGGAACAGGATAAGAAGTCCAGAGATAGAACCATGCACATATGTTCAACTAATCTATAACAAAGGAGGCAAGAATACACAATGGAGAAAAGACAGTCTCTTCAATAAGTGGTGCTGGGAAAACTGGATAGCTACATGTAAACTAATGAAATTAGAACACTCCCTAACACCTTATGGAAAAATAAACTCAAAATGGATTAAGGACTTAAATGTAAGACCAGATACTATAAAACTCTTGAAGAAAAACACAGGCAGAACATTCTCTCACATAAATCACAGCAATATCTTTTCTGACCCACCTCCTAGAGTAATGAAAATTAAAACAAAAATAAAGAAATGGGACCTAGCTAAACTTAAAAGCTTTTGCACAGCAAAGGAAACCATAAACAAAATGAAGACAACCCACAGAATGGGAGAAAATATTTGCAAACAAAGTGACCGACAAGGGATTAAGCTCCAAAATATAGAACCAGCTCATGCAGCTTAATATCAAAAAAAAAAAAATCCAACCCAATAAAAAAAATCAGCAAGAGATCTAAATAGACATTTCTTCAAAGAAGACATACAGATGGCCAAGAGGCACATGAAGATGCTCAACATCACCAATTATTAGAGAAATGCAAATCAAAACTGCAATGAGGTAACACATCACACCAGTCAAAATGGCCATCATCAAAAAGTCTACAAACTATAAATGATGGAGAGGGTGCGGAGAAAAGGGTACCCTCCTACACTGTTGGTGTGAATGTAAACTGGTACAACCATTATGGACAACAGTATGGTGGTTCCTTAAAAAACTGAATATGAGCTACCATATGATGCAGCAATCCCACTCCAGGGCATATATCTGGAGAAAAGTATAATTCGAAAATATACATGCACCCCAATGCTCATTAAAGCACTATTTATATCAGCCAAAACATGGAAGCAACCTAAATGTCTGTTGACAGATGAATGGATAAAGATGTGGTATATATATATATAATACATATATATATTACATATATATATATACACACACACCATATATATATATACACACACCATATATATATATAATGGTATTTTATATATATATATATATGAATATTACTCAGTTATAAAAAAGAACGAAATAATGCTATTTGCAGCAACATGGATGGACCTAGAGATTATTATACTGAGTGAAGTAAGTCAGACAGAGAAAGAGAAATATTGTATGATATCACTTATATGTAGAATCTAAAAAAATGATACAAATGAACTTATTCACAAAACAGAAACAGACTCACAGATCTCAAAATCAAACTTATGGTTACCAAAGGGGAAATACAGGGAGAAGTGATAAATTAGGAGATTGGGGTTAATGTATACACATACACACTAGTATATATAAAAATAGACAACTAATAAGGACCTACTGTATGGCCCAGGGAACTCTACTCAATATTCTGTAATAACATATATGGAAAAGAATATGAAAAAGAATGGATATATATATACATACATATATATATATGTATATATATAATCGATTCACTTTGCTGTACACCTGAAACTAACACAGCATTGTAAATCAGCTATACTCCAATAAAAATAAAAAAAAAACAAAACAGAGTACCACAAAAACAACGAAAAAACATGTAAGAAAATGGCAATAGGTACGTACATAACAATAATCACTCTAAATGTCAATGTACTAAATGCTCCAATCAAAAGACATAGGGTGGCTGATGGGATAGAAAAACAAGACCCTATTATATGCTGCCTGCTAAAGATACACACAGACTAGGGCTTCCCTGGTGGCGCAGTGGTTGAGAGTCCGCCTGCCGATGCAGGGGACACGGGTTCGTGCCCCGGTCCGGGAAGATCCCACATGCCACAGAGCAGCTGGGCCCATGAGCCATGGCCGCTGAGCCTGCGTGTCCAGAGCCTGTGCTCCGCAACGGGAGAGGACACAACAGCGAGAGGCCCATGTACCACCAAAAAAAAAAAAAACAGATACACACAGACTAAAATTGAGGTGATGAAAAACGATATTTCCTGCAAATGGAAATGCCAAGAAACGTGGGGTAGCCAGAGTCAAAGTCTATAACAAAAAGACAAAGAAGGGCATTATATAATGATAAAGGGACTTCACATATAATCTTTAATATATTTTGAGTTGATTTTTGTATGTGGTGTGAAATAAGGTCCCAGTTTTTTTCTTATGCATGTGGATATCCAGTTTCAGTAAAACTATTTGAAGAGACTATCCTTTCCCACTCGTGTATTCTAGGCACCCTTGTCATAGATAAGTTGATTGTGTCTCAATTATGTATTATTAATAAATGCATGGATTTATTTCTGGGCTTTGTATTCTCTTCCATTGGACTGTATATTTGTTTTTATGCCAGTAGCATACTATTTTGATTACAGTAATTTTTGTAATATATTTGAAATCTGGAAGCATGATGTCCTCAGCTTTTTTTTCTTGCTCAAGATTGCGTTGGCTATTCAGGCCTTCTGTGGTTCCATACAAATTTTATGATTTTTTTCCATTTCTGTAAAGAACACCAGTGGGATTTTGGTAGGGACTGAATTGCATCTGTCCATCACGTTGGGTAGTAGGGATATTTTAACAACACTCAAGCTTCTGATGCACTAGCACTGGATATGTTTCCATTTATCTATGTCTAATTTCTTTTATCATTGTACTACAATTTTTTGCATCCATGTTCAGATAGTTTTCTCTGCTTATGGTACCTTTAGCTATAGTTTTCTCTGCTTATGGTATCTTTAGCTTTGCTATCAGACTGATGCTGAGCTCACAAAATGAGTTTGGAAGTATTCTCTTTTCTTTGATTTTTTTTTTTGTTTTAATCTGGGACAGTCATAGTCTAACCAAGTTTATTTTTTTAACATCTTTATTGGAGTATAACTGCTTTACAATGGTGTGTTAGTTTCTGCTTTATAACAAGTGGGAATGTAAATTTTCTTTGATTTCTAAGGAGTTTTTAGTAGGATTGTTACCAATTCTTATTAAATGCTTCAAAGAATTCACCCATGAAGCCATCTGTTCCCAGTATTTTCTCTTTTGGGAGGTTTTTTTTTTTTGGTGGAGACTTGCTTCAATCTCCTTATTTGTTGTTGGACATTTTAGACTTTATATATATTTTTCTTGACTCAGTTTTGGTAGGTTATATGTATCTCAGAATTTGTCCATTTCTTCCAGGTTATAAAATTTGTTGGCATATTTTTGTTCATTAGTCCCTATGATTATCTTTATTCTTGAGTCATCCTGTATAATGTCTCCTCTTTCATTTCTGATTTTACTTGTCTTAAATTTGATTGGTCTATCTTTTTTTGTCTAGCTAAGCTTTTATCAATTTTGTTTATTTTTTCAAAAATCCAATCTTTCATTTTGTTGATTTTTTTTATTGTTCATTTGATTTATTTCTGTTCTTATCTTCATTATTTCCTCCTTTCTCTAACTTTGGTCTTAGTTTGTTCTTTTTCTAGTGCTTTAAAGTATAAATTTAGGTTGTTTACATAAGATCTTTCTTTTGTTTTAATGTACGCATTTATAATAAAAAACTTCCCTCAGTACTGCTTTTGCAGTATCTCATTATTGTTGGTATGTCCTATTTTGTTCTCATTTGTCTTAAGATTTTTTTAAAATTCCTTATGATTTCCTCTCTGATCAAACTGTTGTTCAAGAGTTTGTTGTTTATTTTGCACATATCTGTAGATTTTCTCTTTTCTTCTTTTTTTCTGTTACTGTATTCTTGTTTTATTTCAATGTGGTTAAAAAAAAAACTTGGCATGATTTCTCTCTTCTAAAATTTGTCAGGACTTGTTTTGTGACCAAACAGGTCATATCCTTCCAGAGATTATTCCATGTGGACTTGGGAAGAATGTGTATTCTTCTGTTGTTGAGTGGAAAGTTTTGTACATATCTATTAGGTTCACTTAGTTTACAGTGTTGTTCAAATCTGCTTTTTCTTTATTAAAATTCTGTCTGGACATTCTATCCAATATTGAAAATGGAGTATTAAAATCTCCTACTATTATTGTATTGCTCTCAATTTCTTCTAATCAGACCTGTGAATATTGGGTTTATATATTTAGGAGTTCTAATGGTGGGTGTTTATATGTTTATAATCCATTTTCCTGTTGATTTCACACTTTTATTATTATATAACAACCTTCTTTGTTGCAAGAAACAATTTAGACAAAAAGTCAATTTTTTCTGACAGCCCCTCCTGCTGTCTTTTGGCTTTGATTTGCATGAATATCATTTTCCATATGTTCATGTTTAGCCCATCTGTGTCTTTATTTCTAAAATAAGCCTTTTATAGACAGCAAATTATTAAATCTTGTTTTTTTAACCATTCAGGTGTTCTATTCCTTTTGATAGGTGAGTGTAGTCCATTTACATTTAAATTAATCATTATAAGTGAGCACTTACTATTGATATTTTGTTAACTAGCTTACTCTGCAATTGTTTTTTCAATGTCTTTCTACCTTTCATTGTTATTTGATTGTTTTGTAATTTTTTACTTTCTTTTTATCTTTTGTGTATGTTGTAGGTATCCCCCTAGCTTAATTGATATATAGTTAACAATTAAAACTTTATATGTATAATGTATACAATGAGATGTTTTGGTATACATATACATTTATCACAATAGGGTTAATTAACACATTCATCACCTCACATATTACCTTTTCTTTGTATGTGTGCTTGGAATGCTGTAAATCTACTCTCTTAGCAAATTTCAAGCATACAATATAGTATTATTAACTATATCACCAAGCTGTACATCCCCAGAATTATTCATATTATACATGAAACCTTACACCTTTGGACCAGCATCTCCCCACTTCCCTCACCTTCATGTCCTTGTAACTACCATTCCACACTTTCTTTTCTTTTCTTTTCTCCTTCTCTCCTTCTCTCCTTCCTTCTTCCTTCCTTCCTTCCTTCCTTCTTTCCTCCCTCCCTTCCTTCCTTCCCTCCCTCCCTTCCTTCTCCCTTCCTTTTTCTTCCTTCCTTCCTTCCTTCCTTCTCCCTTCCTTTTCTTCCTTCCTTCCTTCTCCCTTCCTTTTCTTCCTTCCTTCCTTCTCTTTGTTTCTATGAATTCAATCTTTTCTTTCCCTTTCTTTCTCTCTCTCTCTTTCCCCCCTTCCTTCCTTCCTTCCTTCCTTCTTTCTTTCTTTCTTATTTCACTTAGCATAATGTCCTCTATGTTCATCCATGTTGTATCAAATGGCAGGACTTCTTTTTTTTCTTGTGGCTGAGTAATATTCCATTTTACATATATAGATCACATCTTTATTCTTTTATTTGTTTATTTATTTGCTGACCCCTAAGTTGTTTCCAAAGCTTGGATACTGTGAATAATGCTAAAATGAACATGGGACTGCAGATATGTCTTTGAGATATTGATTTTATTTCTGTTGGATACATACCTAGGAATGAGATTGCTGGGTCATATGAAAGTTCTATTAATTTTTTTGAGGAAATTCCACACTGATTTCAATAGACTTGTAACAAATTAAATTCCAACTGAAGTGTACAAGGATTCCCTTTTCTCCACATCCTTGCCAACACTTATATATACTTTTTTTTTTTTTTTTGCGGTATGCAGCCCTCTCAAGTGTTGTGGCCTCTCCTGTTGTGGAGCACAGGCTCCGGACGCGCAGGCTCAGTGGCCATGGCTTACAGGCCCAGCCGCTCCACGGCATGTGGGATCTTCCCGGACCGGGGCACGAACCCGCGTCCCCTGCATCGGCAGGCGGACTCTCAACCACTGCGCCACCAGGGAAGCCCAACACTTATATTTTTTGATAAAAGACATTCTAAAAGGTGTGAGGTAATAACTCATTGTGGTTTTGATTTGTATTTCCCTGAAGATTAGTAATTGTTTTACTATCTACTCATGTATTTGTTGGCCATTTGTGTGTATTCTTCAGAAAAATGTCCACTCAGATCCTTTGCTCATTTTTAAATCAGATTATTTGATTTTTCTGCTATTGAGTTGTAAAAGTCCTTTTTTTAAAGTATTATCCTCTTATTAGATATATGGTTTTCAATTCCATAGTTTACCTTTTCATTTGTTGATTTGCTGAACAGAACTTTTAGTTTAATACAGTCCCACTTAAATTTTGTTTTTGTTACTTGTGCTTTTGGTGACATATCAAAAAATATCATTGCCCAAACCAATGTCAAGAAACTAGTTCCCCAAGTTTTCTTTTATGACATTTATGGTTTCAGGTCTTATATTTAAGTCTCTAATTCATTTAGAGTTAATTTTTGTTGGTGTTTTCATATAGGGGTCCAATTTCATTCTTATTTGTACATATCCAGTTTTCCCAGCACCATTTACTAAAGACACCATCATTTCCCCATGGCGTATTTTTGATTGCCTTGTTAAATATTAGGTGACACACGGGCTTATTTCTGGGTTTCAATTCTATTCCATTGGCTATGTGTCTATTATTTATGCCAGAATCATACTATTTTGATTACTATTGCTCTCAAACTATAGTTTGAAATCAGGAAGTGTAATGCATCCAGCTTTGTTGTTCTTTCTCAAGAAAAGGGGGTATTTTGTGTTTCCATATGAATTTTAGGATTATTTATTTTACTTATGTAAAATATGCCATTGGGTTTTGTTGAATGGTTTGAGAAGGATTGGCATTTATTCTTTAAATCCTTGGTGTAATTTACCAATAAGATCATCTGGTCCTGAGCTTTACTTCATTGGGAGATTTTAAATTTCTGATTCAATTTTATTTCTAATTTTATTCTGTTCAGATTTTCTATTGTTAAATGAGTTAGTATTGTTGAATTATAAGTTTCTAGGAATTTATCCATTTCTTCTAGGTTATCCAATTTGTTGGCATATGATAGTTCATCGTTGTCTTTTATGATCCTTGGCATTGCTGTGGCATCAATTGTAATGTCTCGTCTTTCATTTCTGATTTAACTTATATGAGTTTTATCTTTTTTTCTTAATATAGCTTTAGGTTTGTTCATTTTGTTTATCTTTTTGCAAAAGCAGGTATGTTGTTATCTTTTCTGTTGTATTTTCTGGCCTCTATTTCATATATTTCTGTTCTGATCTTTGTTATTTCCTTCTTTCTGCTAACTTCATGCTTAGTTTGTTCTTTTTCTTTGAGTATAAAATTGGCTTGTTTTTTGGAGATCTTCCTTTTTTCTTAATGTATGATTTTATCACTATAAATTCTCCTCATAGGACTGCTTTTGTTGTGCTTAAATTTTCATTTCCTTTAGAATATATTTTTATTTCTCCCTGATATCTATTTTGACCCATTGTTGAGAAATGTTTTGTTTCCACATACTGTCAGTTTTCTACTTTTCTTCCTGTTATTGATTGTTTAGTTTCATACAATTGTGGTCCAAAAAATGTTTGGTATACTTTCAATCATCTTAAGGTTTTTAAGGCTTGTTTTGTGACCTAGCATGTTATCTCTCCTGGAGAATGTTCTGTGTATGCATAGGATGAATATATATTCTGCTGTTGAATGGAATGTTCTGATATGTCTGTTAGGTACATTTGTTTAAGTTTGGTTCCAGTCGAATTGCTCTTTATTGATTTTCTCGGTGAACGATCTACCCATTTTTGAAAGTAGAGTATTGAACTCCCCTACTATTATTATACTGCTATTTCTCTGTTTAGATCTGTTAGAATTTGCTTAATGTACTTAGGTGCTCCCATGCTGGATACATATATATTTACAGTTGTTAAATCCTCTTGATTTGATCCCTTCTTGTCTCTTGTTTACAGTTTTGACTAAAAGTCTATTTTTCTGAAATAAGTATTGCTATCCCTGCTCTTTTTTGATGTCCATTTGCATGGAATATTGTCTTTTCATTCACTTTAGCCTTTGGGTGTCCTAAATGCTGAAGTGAGTTTCAGTTTAGTTTTACCTCTAGGTAGTTTATAGTTGGATCTTCTGTTTGTTCTCCCTTTTTTTTTTTTAATGCACTCTCTATGCCTTTTGATTGGAGAATAGAATGCATTTACTTTCAATGTTATTATTGATAGGTAAGGACTTACTAATACAATCTCATTAACTGTTTTCTGGCCACTATATAGTAAATATTGTTCCTTGGTGTTTCTCTTGCACCCTTTCTTAGAGAATTCATGAGAATTCATGATTTTCTGTAGTGGTACACTTTGATTCCTTTATCTTTTGTGTATCTGAAATAGGTTTTGTTTTGTGGTTACCACAAGGCTTACACAAAATATCTTACAGGTTTAACAGTCTATTTGTAACTGATAACAAATTCACTTTGATTGCATACACACTTTACCCTTTCACTTTCCTCCCCACCTATTTTGTTTTTGATATCACAATTTACATTATTTTGTATATTTTCATGGTTTCACATTACTAATTAACATCCTTTTCTTTCAGCTTGAAGAACTCCTTTCAGCATTTCTTGTAAGACAGATCTAGTACTAATGAATTCCTTCAGTTTTTATTCGTCTGGGAAAGCCTTTATATCCCATTCATTGCTACAAGACTGCTTTCCCAGGCAAATAATTCTTCAGTTGCAGGTTTTTTTCTTTCAGTAATTTGAATATTTCATCCCTCTCTCTCCTGGTGTGCAGTGTTTCTACAGTTTTATTAACCTGCTTATATCTTTATGGGGAATCCCTTTTGTTTGTGGAGGTTTTTCTCTCAGCTTCAAAAATTCTCTTTGCCTTTGATTTTAGACAGTTTTTTACAATGTGTCTTGTATATAGAATATCTCTTGTTTGAATCTGTTTGGGGACTTATGAAATGCATGATCTTGAATGTCCATGTCTTCCCAGCCATTATTTCTTTACATAAACATTCTGCTCTTTCTCCCATTCTTCTCCTGGGACACCCATAATCTCTACAATGTTTCTCTTGATGGTCTCCAATCATTCCTGTAGGCTTTCTTCACTCTGACAGGATACTTTCAAATGAGTTATTTTTTCTGCTTGATAGTTTATGGTTGATGCTCTCCATTGTATTTGTCACTTCATTCATTGTATTCTTTACTTTCAGAATTACTGTTTTGTTTTTTTATGTTTTCTATCTCACTGTTAAACTTCTTGTTTTGTTCAATTATTGTTTATCTGACTCCTTTGAATTGCCTGTGTTTTCTTGCATCTCAGTGAAGTTCTTTAAAGTAACTATATTGAAGCATCTATCAGATAAATTGTACATATCCATTATTTGAGGTCAGTTAACAGAAAACTGATATGCTCCTTTGTTTGTATTGTAGTCCTTTGATTTTTTTGTTTCTTGAAGTCACCTGTTGCTGTCTTCACACTTAAAGAAGCAATTGCTTCCTCCAGTCTTTACAGACTGACCGGGGAGGAAAATACATTCTGTCACACTGCTACAGGCTTTTCCAGACCTTTTTTAAGGACACGCCAGTTCCACACATCTTGATCCCTTGTGGGAGAGAATTTTGAAGATTGTATGCTTCCCCCTATCTGGCAAAGCCAGTCTGTGTGCTGACAGCTTCCTGGTTGCTTTCCCTGCGGCAATGACAAATGCTCATGTTTGTGTATTTTCTCACAATCCCACAGGGTCAGGCTGGCTTCTAGATGTCCCACTAGTCATCTGCAAAAGTTTGCATCGCCACCTTGGGGACATACACAGGGAGCTGGCCATGGGGCAGGGGGATGTGGATGTGTTGAGGGTGTCCATGGGTGAGAAGGATTCACAAACTAGGTGTCTGCAATGGTTAGAGGGTGGGCTTCCTTTTTTTTTAAATGCCCAGAAGTGTCAATTTTATTTGTCAGTGCAGTAGGGGGCTAAGGCATGACATGTTGCTTCTAAGAGTTAGAGAGCCAGCAGTGGAGGGGAGAAGCAAGCCCTCTTGGGCTCTGGGCCCCTAGGCTGCCTTCTTGGCTGGGGGCTGGGCCTCAGACCTGAGCTCCAGCAGACCCAAAGCTTTGTTGAAGAAGAGGTTGATTGGAGTGGAGCCATCGGTGATGAGGGTTGATTTTAGGCCCAGGCTCTGGAGCAGTTTTACCTGCATCTCCAGTCCTGCCACAGCGAGGTCCCTGATGATGCTGGGCCCCAGGCCCTCTGTCATCTTCTTGAACTTCTTCACCTCTACCTCAGCCAGCTGGTGGTGTCTACAAAATGGTCAGTAGGATCCTTGTCTCTTGATGAATTCTAGCCCTGGATGCTGTACTCCTGGCCTCTCGCCACCCCTCAGTCATGCAGATTACCCCAGTATTCCGGAAGGGGTGAAAGAGAAGTGGGCCTTTTGATTAGTATTGCAAGTTGAGGAAGTTGGCCCTTACTCACATGCTCTTATTTTCCCCCACAGGTGAAATCCTGTGCTGAGGGGGTCTCTCTGGGCACTAAGCTGTGCTACTTTAGGGAAGAGGTGACACAGGTAAAGTGAAACTGTTCCTCTAACCATCTTTGATGCATTCAGTCCTGAATCTCTGTGCTCCAACAGTGTGCTATAATTTCTCTGCTAGACTCCTAGAATCCCACAAATATATTCTTATCGATTCATGATTGTCAAAGTTTGTATCAGGAGAGACAGTAAAACTCCTATTCGGTCATCTTGCTGACATCTCTCTGTTATTATAGGTTTCTTCTTTGTGTTTTTTTTTTCCCCTGTATTCTTGACTAATGTCTATCAATAGGCACATTTATTTTGTTATAGACTTATCAAGAAGTCTGTACATACACTCACACACACTTGTAAAAAATAAAACTAAATAAGTCCTTTGGCAAAACAAGAAAAAGTTGATAAAAACATTTTGCAGTGGATAATATAGCTGAGTCTTAGAAAATTATAAATATACTGGGATCTTGGACCAGTTTACTCACTGACACGGGTGCATATGGGAAGAGGAGACCAGCCATTCTCTGTACAGGTCATTGTGTTCTGGTTATTCTGAAGACTGTAGCCAGGATGGCAATAAACTCTTACAGTTGCACCTTGTAACCATTTTTCGTCGTTCTTTGGGCCATATCCATTTTCCAAGTAATTGAAAATACATTGTCCTAAGGATCATAAAGACAAGAGAAAAGAAAAAAAATAACATATATTTGGTAAAATAGCACATTAAAAATTAACTTTATGGTATTTACCTGACAATGCATTAGTATTCAAAAAGAACAAATAACTTAATGACAATGAAAGCTACTACCACGTGTTTGTTAAAAAAGAAAAAAAAATCAATATACCATGTTATTTATCTTTAGTTTTTATAATTACAATATGTGTAAATGATACAAATATTCTTATAAAGTCTGTATATTTCTCATGTGATTTCCATGGAAAGCTCCTCATAAAAAGAAGGCGTATTTGGGTCTTTTTGCTCACAGAACTTGACCCTTGGCCTTATTTTTGTTGTGTAAGACTTAATTGTACTCACTTATGTACTATTGTTTCTCCACTCTTTGGAAGATTTATACACATAAAATTAAGAGGTTTACTTACTGAGGCACGGTACTTCTGGAGACCATCCGTTTCGTGTGCATGTAAGGTAAGACTCGTGATTTTGTGGCACAAAATAGTGATTACAGTAATAGGGGAACCGTTGATGTAAGCTTGCTGGAAAGTATCCTCTATATGCATAAATTAACCTTCCATGTTTTATTACTGGAAAATCGCAAGGTTTCACTTGGAATAAAAAAAAAAACGGTATGAATGTTTTACCTTAGTAAGCAATCAAATTAGAGATCAGATGTTTCACCTATGAATTATATTCCTATTAGCTTAATTACCCTCATTGCATTAAGAGTTTCTAGGAAAAGAAAAGTTATAGAAAACTCAGATGACTGAGGTATGTAAGGAGGTCCTTGCTAATGAAGATCAAATTATGTCTTGTGGGTCATATTACATAAAATTTGTATGTGAGCTCTCTTGGTAGAAAACTATACAGAGCTATTGATTTAACTATCCTTAAGTACATAAGTCCTAGCCTTGGTTGACTAAATTAGCATCTTAATCAAGAGATGAAAGTACAAATTTTACCATGCAGCTCATCTGTCTTCTTTTCCTTTCTCTTTCATTCTCATCAAAAATCAGGATCCTGGCTTTTATTCTCAGACCAAGTCAATGTAGGAAAACAGTTTTTGTTTTTAGATTAACACTCATTAGTTTACTTTTCTATTTATTGGAAATGTGTGATAAGTGTAGAGAAGCACAACAGTTGATCCATTGATCCATTGATCACATTACACAGAAAAAAAACATTCTTACTTAACTCTCAAACTAGACATTAAGGCATATTTTCCCTTCTTTATCTAATCAGAGAAATGAACAATGAATGAATAATTCTTAATATCCAAATGGTTACGATTAAGGGAAATACTTGAATGCTTATTTCTAATTTTAATTGGAGAATGATGTTTTTTTCACTGTTTCTTATAAATATTTTAAATGAGGTATAATATAATCACATTTATTGTTATTCTTATATATTGAGTGATTTTCACATGTATTCTTAAGTGTTATGTTGTTTATAACAATTTTATATATATTTTTCAGAAAAATTTACCCTTTTTATTGGATGGTTTGGAGATAATCTAATACTTTTAATACTACACTAGTATTTATTTTACATCATGAAATATGATATTAAAAGAACACATATGCAACATATTAAAGAAATGTACAACATGCACACACAATATTCATTACCATTTATATCTTCCTTAAGATCAATGATCCGTTTTCTTTTTTGTATGATTACAGAAATCTTTCAAGCTGTTTTTACAGACTTGCTATGTGAATTATAAACTTTGAATCTTTGCATATCCTAATGTCTTTCTTTAACAAAGACTTGTGAATGATACCTTCTCTTGGTATAGATTCTTGTCCTATAGTCTGTATCTCTCATCATTGATAGATTTCCCCCACTTTTGTGAAGCTTCCCACTCTTTTAAGATTGAAATGCTTATTTACTCTCATTCTTTTTAAGTAACAGACTAGTGTTTTTCACACTACTTTTTGGAGATTTAGAAGATTTTCTCCTCATCCATGGATTTTACAAATTCCATCATGTTATGTCAAGATATGTATATTTAACAATAATTCTACGTTGGGCAAGCTTGGGTCTTTGTATTTGCAAGAACCAAATCTTAAAGAACTCAATTAACTTTGCCATTAAATTGTAGAGCAGAGATTTGAATCCTGATGATCTGATTTCAGAACTAGTATGTTTATCCACTTCATTATGTTTCTTCATACAATATGAATACAGTTAAATAATCCATTGAGATTCGTTTCCAAAAGGTACACACAGAGGGCATAATTGAAAGTAAGTATTATTACTATCACTGGCCCAAGCCCTGTTCCTATTCTTGTCTTTCATTCGGTCACATGTGAATGTGTTTGTATCTCTCTAACCAGATCATTTCCTGAAGCACGTGTACTATTCCACTGTGCTCAGATCAGCACTAACATTGGCAGGACTTACAACAGCCTCACTACCCTCTCACAGTTCTACCAACACGAGCTCTGGTCTCATGAGCAGCTTTGGCTGTGCCATCACTGTGTTGGCTCAGACTATCTCAAAACTGATTAAAATATTCACTAATTTTTAAAAGTGTTTCTAGTCTTTCTGTACTTGTGCAGCTGACTTCTATGGCTCAAACCCAGGATCTTACAGTTATCACTGTTCAATTTCATGTTATTAGATCCAACCTCACACATGGGAGTCTTTCTGAGTGATGAATCTGTCCTAATGCAGATTCTCTTTCAGCACCCCAGTATCATTCCAGCGGTGAATTTGTACTGCATCTCCTCTACACCATTAAACTGGAGGAATGGAGCAGGCCTGAGAACACAGTCCTGAATCTGATAATAAGATAGGTTTATTTAATGAAATTATGAATATCTGATAAACCATCTAATTGGTCAATTTCCCCATCCTGTCCGCAAGAACTTCGGAAGTTCCCTTGTGGGATAAACTCGTTGAGGTACAGTCAGGCTCATCTGCCATATTCATAAACCAAACTTTAACATGATTAAATATTTCTCTTATATTTCTTATGCACATTGAAATCTGTTTCATACTGATAATGGCTTCCTTTTTAAGGGACTCATACTTTGAAAAATCATTTTGGACTTATGCCTGGAATTAACATTGAGGTCACTGATCTATTATTTGTATCATTACATTTTTCTTTCATGCAGGATCGAGTTTAACTGTAGTGCATCTTTACAATAAACTGTGATGTATAAAGAAAAAGAATATGATTGTAGAGACAGAAAACACTTGGAAAAAGGTAAAGGAAGCATCCCTAGAAATAAAATACTCTGTTCAGTTGAGTGACATTTTTCTAAATGTGATAGTTTTAGAAAATTCCACAATGTCTTGTACATTCCTCCCTCCCAAAATTAGAGCCTAACTCCCCACACTTGAATGTGCTGGACTTAGTGACTCACTTCTAAAGAATACATATGGCTGAAGTGACGGTGACAGTGTGTGACCAGGTCATAAATGGTATGGAAACTTCCTGCTCTCTCTGGGATCACTAGCTCTGGAGAAAGATAGCTTCCTCTCAAGCAATCTGCGGAGATGCCCATGTGGTAAGGTATTGAGGCTTCCTGCCCAAAGCCAGGTGAGAGAGCCTAGGAAGCAAATGAGCCATCAGGTGACTTGCAGCCCAGGCCAGCACCCCGACTGCAACCCAAGAAGTGTGACTCAGAGCTAGCCAACTAAGCCACTTCCTAATTCCTGACCCATAGGAGCTCTAAGAATATAAAGGTGTGTTGTTTTAAGCCCATATGTTTTGGGAGAATATTTTTACACAGCACTAGATAACTAATATACTAGGTGTTAGGTGATGTAAGTCTTACTCAATGTTTTAGTTCAGATATTAGAATTATATTCGAGAATTATATATTCATACACACAGACATATATTTAACTTTGAGTAGCAAAAAATTTAAAGAGTTTTTAGTTTACAAAAATGTTTTTATTCCTCCTTAGAACTGTCTACTTTGAAAAGCGAAGAATGCCTCTAAAACCTCTACTTTGCATACACAGTAGGGCAAATACTTGGATTTATTCTGTCCCCATTTTTGTGTGTTTAAGAGAAAGAAACTTCAGAATTAAGAAGTAGGTCAAGATATGAGTGGGGCTTCCCTGGTGGCGCAGTGGTTGAGAGTCCGCCTGCCGATGCAGGGGACATGGGTTCGTGCCCCGGTCTGGGAAGATCCCACATGCCGCGGAGTGGCTGGGCCCGTGAGCCATGGCCGCTGAGCCTGCGCTTCCGGAGCCTGTGCTCCGCAATGGGAGAGACCACAAAAGTGAGAGGCCCGCGTACCGCAAAAAAAAAAAAAAAAAAAAAAAAAAAAAAAAGATATGAGTGAAACTTACAGGAACATCTTGGAGCAGGTGACCAGCCCTGGCTGGTGCACGTTGCTACATTTCCCTGGATCACAGGAACAAAGCCACTTTTACACTTATAAGTGATTTCATATTCACCTCTGTATTTGGCTAATTGAGGTGTGTGAATACCATTTGGAATATCAGGAGGATCACATGTTATTTCTGAAAAGAAAAAAGGTATGTGTACAATATAGAAATAACTATCCATTAAAAATAATCAAGCATATAAAAATATAAAAGTGGATGTTATTTGTTCTTAGTACAGCACAAAAGGTCATGAAAATGAGCACAGCCTCATGCCCTTCCTGCCGTATCACTCGTATTTCCCTCCATTGTATTTCTCATCTAATGTATTTGTGCCCCCTGGATTCTTGAATCCTCTTTCTCCAAAGCCAACACATGCTTCATGATATTCCATACCTGGCAATGAATTCTTGGTATATCACTTCAGCTATTCTTTCCACTTTCTGCAAGTTCCTCAGCTTCTGTCATTCTCACAAGTACTATTTACAAATATTCTGAGTCTCCTCCCCGCAAACGCTTGGTTGGATAGTATACCCCAGCCCCTTTGAAGTAGACATAAACACATGGCTTGCATAGGACAACGAAATGAATATGGAAGTAATATGTTTTCCTTTAGGGAGGAACAGTCATTGTGACTGTAACAGTCATTGTGTGAATTTTTATGTTCTCTTCCCCACAGCTGCAGTGATTAAAGGAAGAACATAGAGGGCTTCCCTGGTGGCGCAGTGGTTGAGAGTCTGCCTGCCGATGCAGGGGACATGGGTTCGTGCCCTGGTCCGGGAAGATCCCACATGCCGCGGAGCGGCTGGGCCCGTGAACCATGGCTGCTGAGCCTGCGCGTCTGGAGCCTGTGCTCCGCAACGGGAGAGACCACAACAGTGAGAGGCCCACATACCACCACAACAACAACAAAAAGAACATGGAAAGGTGATGTCTCCATCCCCTGATTCTTACAATGAAAATGATGAGCAGAGACCCTTCTGACCTACACTGGAAGGGAGCATGAATAGGAGATACACTTTAGTGTATTAAGCCACTGAGATTTTGGAATACATTTTTCTTCCTGTAATAGAATAACCGAACCCAGGATTTGAAAAACCTTTTATAGAAAGGGCCAGATGAAAGGTCTCTGATGTAACTACTCTGCTCTGCCATTGTAGGGCAAGCGTAGCCATAAACAATACATACACAAATGCGCATGGCTCTGTTCCAATAAATCTTTGTTTACAAAAAAGGGGACAGGCTGGATTTGACACGGGGATTATAGTGTGTTATCCCTTTACCTAGTTTTTCCTAATTTATAAAGCTTTTCTCAGTCACTTATGTCAACTTTGCTATATCTCAACAATGGAGCAATTTGCAATATTCCTTTTCTAATAAAATATCATGCTTTTTAACTATTGTAGAAATGTTACAGAGCCATCTATAATGGTGCCATATTGTATTTTGGGCTAAAAACCTGTGGTGGACATTCAGCATTGCCTGAAATTCATTTGTTTATATGCTCCTAATTTACTTTTGTTTCCATTTCCCGAAGTCAGTGACCCACAGTCTCCTTACTTTGCTCAAGGCGCCTAATACAATTGCTCTCTCATCAACAGATAATAAGTCCTTGCATTCACAGGAAACAATTGAGACTACCAGTCGTGAGTTCCCTAGCGTTTTTTTCCCAAGATTTCTTCAACTTTAGCTGCATCTATCCTGGACTTAAGCCTTTCCCTTAGTCTTTGATAATAAGGTGTGGTGTTGTTGTTGCTGCTGTTGTTGTTTGTTTCTTGTGTGTGTTCAAATTCAAGACAGCTTCTCAAACTTCTCATTTTTCCATGGATGTTGAACCATTGTTTATTTCTTCTCTCTCTCTCATTTTGTCAACCACTCTGTCTTAGACGGATATGAAAACTTCTCCCATTTTAAACTCCTTCTCTCTACCCTTTGTCCAAGTTTAGGTAATTGTTGTATCATTCTCAGCCTATCCATAGGGACGCTGTCAGCTGGGTTGTCTGAGGCACCCACCTGGGCTGTACTGCTTGTGTGGAGCCTCCACAGACATTTCCCGACAGGAGTCAATGCTGTGGGTGGACCAGCCCTGTGGTTCTTATTATGATTGCAAGAGGCCCCTCAGCAACAATCATCAGGAAACTCTGAAGAACAAGATTTATTACTCACAGGTCAAGTATTACTCAAGTGTACCCAGTACACCTGAGCAGTGTACCCCACAGTGAGGTCAGAGGTAGAAAAAGAGAGAAAGAGAAAGAGAGACAGAGACAGAACGAACTTGCAGCTCTGTTTTTATTAGGGTCACAGAGTGGGTGTCTACGGTTCTCAGGTTCACCCTTTATTGGTGAATTTAAAGCAGAAGAGTGGGAATTAGGATGAGGGAAGGGAAAAGCTGTCAGTTATCTAGGTCACCCAGGGCTTTCTATAAAGGGACCTTCATGGGCACGGCAATCTGGTTCCTTAACTAGTTATTTTGACAGTAGCTGTGTCATACAGCTGACAGTATGTTTACTCAAGATAAATGCCTTTAAAATGTATGCCTTGGGGCTTCCCTGGTGGCACAGTGGTTGAGAGTCCGCCTGCCGATGCAGGGGACACGGGTTCGTGCCCCGGTCCGGGAAGATCCCACATGCCGCGGAGCAGCTGGGCCCGTGAGCCATGGCCGCTGAGCCTGTGCGTCCGGAGCCTGTGCTCCGCAACAGGAGAGGCCACAACAGTGAGAGGCCCACGTACCGCAAAAAAAAAAAAAAAAAAAAATGTATGCCTTGGCAATCAAAAGTTTAATGTCGCAGACACTTACACTACACTAAGGTATTATATTCCTCCTCCCATTTATTCTTCAACCTGTTTCCATCTGGCTTCTCACACCACCATTGTGCTGACATTGCTCTGACAGAAGTCACCAATATCCTACAATTTCCAAATTCAAAAATCTTTGTATTCCACATATTACAGTGTCTGGTGTATATTATTAGCTAAACTCTGTAATATTTGACACCGCTGATCACCGACTTCTTGAAGTTCCCCAGTGCATTGCCTTTTTATGTCCTACTTCTCCTTATCTTTGTCTGAACAACACAATTTAATTTTGTTTAGTTTACTTATAGTTACTCCTCTTCTTCCACCACTCCACTTAATTCTTAGGCCCAGCCTATTTTTCCAATCGCATCCCCTACCACTTTCCTACTTATTTTCTGTGCTACCACCACACTAACCTTCAGTCTGGTTTTCACACATGCCAAGCTTAGGCCTATCATTTGCACTTTCTGCTCCTTGTGTCTTGAACGATTCTCCTCTAAATCTTCATAGCGATGCTTATCACCACGCCAGAAACATCTTCCCTGAAGACCCTGTAAGTGTTGTATGAATGAAGAGAGATGCCTTGTACTTGGATCTACATGAGTATTTGTCCTTGATTTTGTTGTTTTCCTCATCATATTCTCTGTGTAATTCAAGACTTGTCCATGACATAAAGCTTCCCTGTTATGCTAATAAATTCTTCAGTCCATATATCCAGTTGCAGCTCACATTGGACAGGTCCATGTGTAAAACTCAAAAGCATACTCAGCTTATCATATATCAAACTAAATCATCATCCTTCTTTCAGTATATGCTTTTCTTCCTGTATATAACATTGGAATTTGTGACACAAGAACCTCATGACAGAAGCCTGGAAATTTACCCCTATATTCCTTCCTCCACATCACTTCAAAATTCAGTCAAACACCATGTTCTATAAAGTTGGTATTATTGCTTATATATCTCCTCCCTTTCATAAGACACCCCCACTGTGTATGGTCAGCTTTTAGAGGTAGTACAGTAGTCTCCTAATTGGTCTTAACTTTATATTCCATTCTGCCAGATGAGCTTCAGTATGCCTCTGTTGCTAACATGATTAGCAACGATTATATTAGAAATAATAGAAATTACATGTGATCACCTAAACACAAGTTTTATGTGAAATAGGTCTTCACTAATTAACACTAACTTCAAATGAACCTTAAATGTGTTCATTTATTCTTTTCTGTTTTTTCTCTTTCACTACATTCTGCTATATCTATCATATTTTCATATACACATTGAAGTCCAGTTTACATGTCTTAGTTTTGTTTGTTTTCTTGCAGTACGTGGGCCTCTCACTGTTGTGGCCTCTCCCGTTGCGGAGCACGGGCTCCGGACGCGCAGGCTCAGTCACCATGGCTCACGGGCCCAGCCGCTCCACGGCATGTGGGATCCTCCCGGACCGGGGCATGAACCTGTGTCCCCTGCATCAGCAGGCAGACTCTCAACCACTGCACCACCAGGGAAGCCCCATGTCTTAGTTTTTACAGCTGAACTGAGTACCAAAGTTTGAACTCAAAAGTCACAATATATAAATAAACGTGTTTCACTAAGATACCTACTAAATAATATTGGGAGATTTTGTTAAATTATTTAAGAGTAGAAGAACTTCTAGGGATCTCCATTAAAATAATCATGATCTCCATTAAAATAAATAATGTTATTAAAACATTGCCAGGGCAATGTTTAAGAGAAGTTAGCCTAGGTAGGTGCTTCTATTAAAATAATAATAATAATAATAATAATAATAATAATATTTGAGACTGTCTGAATATGTAAGGCCAAATTTTTTCTACTTTTAGAAGCAACCATTAAGCATTTGAAATAAGAATAATTAATTCAAGGTTAACACTCTGTTGTGAATCGTAAAAAATCCAGTCTGTACAGGGAACAGAGAGATTTGCATCAAAGGTGGCTTTTATTTAACAGGTCTTGGTACTTTTATTTATTCCTGTGAGTGACTTGTTGTCAGAGACTACCCCTTATTGGATACAGAGACCAAAGTTTTGACAAATCACCCTCAAATAAAACCCCTGACACGTACAAAACATAGACCAGATAGAAGACAATTTAAGTGTTTTATCCTAGACTATTTTATTTAAATTTACTTTTATGACTTAATTCCAAATTTCTTATAGAGTTCTACAAAATAAGATATGTAGATCTGGAATTTATCATTATCAGCAGGTAGATCCTTCCAATGTACCATGAAAATAGGGAGAGGTATTTGTGTCATTAGCTGAGGTAAGAGAGTGGAGTTTCTTTTAATAAAAGACTTCTCTATATCTAGTTAATGTAAACTGCATTTTAATAAAATGAAGCATCTTTAAGAGACAGAACATGCTTATCTAATTTTGGGTGAACCACTCTTTACTTATATTGATCTTTAGCAAATTATCTTGTAAAAGAGAGAGTACCAATCCTAATCCTGGTATCTCTCTCGCTAAAGAAAGCAGGACCTTAAAGCATACAGTCTTGAATTTTTAAGTTATGACTTGTGACTGGGAAAATGAACTTTTAAAAGGAAAATGTCTTATAAATGTGGATTCTTTAATGTGTGTGTGTAAAGGAGTCTAGTTTTAAGAGAAGTAAGCCTAGAAATTGTAGTAACACTGTGGGAAAAACAGAGATTTCCCACTACTAATACGGATCTGTTCTAAGGAACAGTTTTAAGTAGGTAGGTAAGTGACCAAGAAAAAGGAATAATTCAATGACTTCTACGTCATGTTATCCTGAGTCCTATGTCCAAGTAAAATTGAATTCCTGAAGCTTTACTTTGAATTCATTGAAACCTGGGATTCATTGAAACTTTGTTCTAATGTTTATCCTCAATACAGGACAAGAGTCCTGATATAAAATAAGTGGTTTATAAGCTCTATTTTGGTGATTGGATGGATAGAAGAGGGGCTCTGGAAGTAGCATATATGGCAGAGTTTGACACCAGAGAACTTGTGCATCCACCTTCTTTGCTCAGGAGCCACGAATGCCACGGAGATAAACAGCTGGACTCCACACAGCATCAGCCTCACACAGATCTCATATGGTTGTGTAACCGAGCAGGACCCTGTGGGGCCTTCCCGGGACAGACCCCTCCCCCATATCCTCTGCTGTAGTTCCTCTCTGAACTTCCTAGATAGATAATAGTATCTGATGCACATTTCCTGAGTTGTTTTACACATTTGAAAACCCCACCAAATGGAAGATGTTAACTACTTGATGACCATGAGCATGTAGTCCCCAGACCTACTGGAGCCTGAGGACTGATGATGTTAACCCCTGTGACACTGCCCTGTTACCTCACCATCAACCAATCAGATAACTGATTGGGTTACGATCGGCTATTCTGCTGATTGATCAGCAGGAGCTGATCACATACCCTGAGACACCTCTCCCTCACCTGGCCTTTAAAGATGCTTTGCTGAAACCCATTGGGGAGGCTGGGCTTTTTGAGCACTAGCTGCCCTGGACTCTTTGCTTGGTACCTTACAATAAATGCTGCACTTCCCTTCACCACAACCTGGTGTCAGTAGATCAGCTTTACTGTGTGCAGGTGAGCAGACCCAAGTTTTGGTTCGGTAACAGTTATCACTGTCTTGTGTTCATTAACTTCTTTCTAAATATTTTCTTAACAATGCTTGAAAGTGAAGGTCATTCAGGAGGATGTATTTTCCAAGGAGCTGCTTGTGGGCTCAACTAAATTTTTTTAAGAATAAAATCAGCTCAAAAGCTATCTCTAGTTTTTGTAAAAGAGGATCACCAAAGCAAGGTTTATATATGTTATTACGAATAGCATGATTTAAAGTTCAGAGGGCTCTTAAGAGGTGAAGATCACAGTGTGGCAATACCTGTAAAAGTCACCCTCTTAGGAAGTCACTTGTCTCGGATGTCATGTGTGACAATACTGTTACTTGTTTTACTCGGTGAAGCAGCCCTCATCAAAAGTAACTCCTTCCTTTTCATAAGTGTTTGCAAATAACTCAACACTCTTATTACCATGCTATAGCTGTATCTGCCTGCTCTTCTTATGACTTCTTACATTCCTCAACTATTTATTGATATATTTTTCTCTTCTAAGCCATGATAGTTGAAACTATCCCTTTCTAAATGAGGTAGGCTAAGCAGAAAACAAAAAAGCAGACATAATTTCTGGTGGGCAAAGAGCACAGTCGAAACGAACTCTTTGAGTCTGGGTAACATCCTTCCCTTACAAAGCCTAAAAGAGGAGCTGTTTTCAGCACCATCACCACAGTTGATTCATATGAAGCCTGTGCTTAATGAAATCTCCAGTTTCTTCTACTTAATTCCATTATCCATGGAGGATTACCTCATCTGGTATTAGTATAATTTACTTTTTAAAGTGAAATGTTGGGCTTTACGAGAGGACTCTAATTATTTGAGAGGTACATATACCTGGGGATTGGGAAACCTGTTACAGTCCTGGCTCTGCTCTAGATTTGCTTTGTGACCATAGACCAAAGATTTAATGAGCTATTGAACTTTTCTGGTCCTGTTTACGTGTATCTTCAGAGTGAGAGAATCACACCAATTGATCTCAAAACAGGCCTTGCACACATAAAATGTTATGTCTCTGTAATAGTTGATTCCTATAAGCATTAATACTCCATTGTGAGAAAAAATAAACTGCTTAACCATAAAGAGTATATGAATTAAAACAACTGGTAAAAATATACAGCAAAAGATATAGAAGAGAAACATAGCATTACCTTTACATAAAGGAACTGGGGTCCATCCAAATTCAGTGCATACGGCATCTCCTCTTTCACCATATCCGAAACCTTTTGTACATTTATACTGAACTCGTTCATTTGCCTTATAAATTTCCTTCCGAGGTATAGGATAACCATTTAAAATGGTTGGTTGTTTGCAGGAAATTTCTAAAGAAAAGGGATTAAATTCCAACAGGTTTGTTATATATTAAAGGACTGTGTCCCAAACATAATTATATAAAGATACAACTCTTGTTTCCATTAGGTAAATCAGACAACTAAACAAAAGTCCTGTTTTGACTTGAATGCTTGGTGAATAATTCATCGGTTGTTCTTAACATTCATTTTTGAAGTAAGTAAAAATTCTGATTTAAATCATGTTGCTAATTTATTTAGTTTGGGGATAAAATAGTCCTCTTGAAATAAATAGTGGCCAGTAACATTCATCAACTGTATATATAAAATTGAATACAGAAATAGGTTTAGGGCTTCCCTGGTGACGCAGTGGTTGAGAGTCTGCCTTCCGATGCAGGGGACACGGGTGCGTGCCCTGGTCCGGGAAGATCCCACGTGCCGCGGAGCGGCTGGGCCCGTGAGCCATGGCCGCTGAGCCTGCGCGTCCGGAGCCTGTGCTCCGCAACGGGAGAGACCACAGCAGTGAGAGGCCCGTGT
The DNA here is from genome assembly GCF_003031525.2 of Neophocaena asiaeorientalis asiaeorientalis. Classification (NCBI taxonomy): domain Eukaryota; kingdom Metazoa; phylum Chordata; class Mammalia; order Artiodactyla; family Phocoenidae; genus Neophocaena; species Neophocaena asiaeorientalis. The sequence continues at coordinate 77,933 of NW_020172492.1, forward strand.
ACCGCAAAAAAAAAAAAAAAGAAAAAAAGAAATAGGTTTAATGTGATATGTATTTTCACTGAGTGACCTGTAAAAATTACATATTTTTTTAGTTATTGATAATAGAGTAATTATTGACAAAACACTTTGTCAAAGAAATTAATATATCTCATTGTTATTACATCTCCAAAAAGCAACTGATCAGCTTGTGTGGTTTTGCTATCCATCCAAGTTTTCCGTCCAAAAAAAAAAATAAAGAGCTGGCCATCATCTTTCATACTATCGTCACTCCAAAATTTTTCTCTGGGACTCCAGCAACAGTGACTAATTTCCCAGATTTTATTCTCCCTTCATCTTAATCTTTTTATCCTATTTGTAACTTAATGATCTTTTCTTCTTGTCACTTTATTGTTCCATTTAAAATGCTTCATTGATTCCCAATTCAGTCTGTATAAAAGCCTAATTCTTCAGCATGGTGTATGTAGCCCCGCAGAACCTTGGACTGCCAATCTTCACTCCATCACTAACTTCTTCCCTGCCTCCATCCTAAGTTAAGGTCCCTGAAAACAGTGGGAATAGGGGAGCTTCATGCTCAAAGACGCCTCAAGGCCATTGTCCCTTCCTCTCCACTAACTTCTTCTGACTGGTTTGCTTTTGCCCTCCTCAACTTCATCTGAAAGATTCTCATTCTTCCTTTAAGACTTATCTTCTGCATCAGTCATTCCAGAAAGGTTTAACTAACCACAGAAATTTAGTTGCAAGAAATAAGTCCCATCCATGAACCTCTAGAGTATACAGTAATTGCTACACTGAATATAAATATGTTTGCCATTATTAACTCGAAGACCTAGTTTTGTAAAAAAGACTTCCTAGGAAGAGGGACGCTTCTCTCTTCATCTCACTGTAGGACAGACTAGACTAAGAAAGTGTAAATAATTTGGGGATTTTAGATAATGTTAAAAAACAAATATGCAGAAATGTCTGCCAAAGAAATACTGGTCAAACGAAGTATGGTACTTTTAAATAAGTTGACCAAAATATATTATTACAAAAGCCAGAATCATCATATTGGCCATCAGGCACAGGTCAGTAGTATTAAAACTAAAGAAATGCTAACTTCTAGCTAACTATGGAACTTTTTTTTAAAGACAAAGATTTATTTAGTGGATTCAATTCAGTTCAGCAATATTTATGCTAAACTCCCAGTGCAAGTATAAAACAGGGGCACTTCCTAGAAGTGTTATTCAAAAACACAATGTGATCATGACACATCAATAGAAATAAATAATGATAGTTTTTCAAATAAAAAAATGACTCATTCTGGAGTTTTAATATTAAACTTGTAGCAGAAATGCTTAAGATTTTATGTTAGTCAATTACAATTTAATTATAGTTAAGAGCATGGACTTTAGTGTCAGATAACCTACGTTTAAATCTTACCTCTACCATATATGCCATGATAATTTTGTACATGTGATTTAATTTCTTTGCACCATGATTTCCTCAATTATAAAATAGTGGTGAAAACAGTACATAAATCACATAGTCATTTGGAAGGTAAAATAGATGACGCGTGTAAAGAACTTAGATCACTTACTGGGAAATAGTAAGTGCTGAATAAATGCTAGTGAGTTAGTATTTTTCAGATTCTGTAGGATGCACAGTGTTTTGAAAGGCATATTTTCATGAAAAAGAAACTAAACTCATTCAAATAATCAAACAGTAAGTGTATCTTACCTACACATTTCGGTTTTTCTTCACTCCAAATACCATCTGCTGAGCAATGTATTTGTTTAGGTCCATCAAGTATGTAGCCTGAATTACATTCAAACTGTATTGCTTGTCCAAAAGTATATACTTGGTCTGGGTCCAGGGCACCACTGAAAATTTTCCCATTCTCTGGTTCTGTTACTGGTAAACACTTAACAACTGAAAAAATAAATACAAATTTTTCTAACAGAATTGGAAAATTTTATTATGAAAAATGAGTATATAGAAATATAACATATATATATAACCAATAGCAAGATTGGAGAAAATTAAACTTTTTAAAGATGTATTTGATATACCTGTTAGCCGGAAATAAATTCTACTAAGTAAAAAAACCCCAAAAAAACAAACAAAAGAAAACTGTAAGTTTATCTCTGATTCTTTTCTATGAGAGTGAACAAAGAAAATTACTACTTTGAATTTTTGAATGACAGTTTATATATTTTGTAGTAGCAAACAAGTGTTTCTTAAATAATTGAGAAATATAAAGTTTGGGATAATTAAATACAAAATTTCCATTTAAGTCCCACAATAATATAAAACTGTATCCCTAAAAGGTGTAAAAGCAAACTTTCTGATTATGTTTATTTCAATAAATAAATAGTCTTTAATTTTCCTTTTTCCGCATCAAAATAACTTGAGCACTTTTTTGATTTTCCTTAATATTTTCCAGTATCCCTTAGCTTATGATATTCAATCTTTATTTTACAATGATCACCCAGGATACTTGTTAAATGGAAATTCTATGGCTGCCCTACCACCCCAGGGATACTGATTCCATACATCTTTACTAACCAAAAACTTCAGTTTCTAAGAAGCACCCCAGGCGATTCCAATGTGGATGTTCCTTAGAACATTGATGTCCTTCCCCTCATTTCCGCAGATGAAAGATCCACTCTCTTTTTCAGACAACGGGATTTTTGAGTCATCATGTTTTTTCTCCTCCCCCTCCCCCCTCCCCTTCTCCCTCTTCCGCTTCCTCCTTGTTTTTCTCTCTCTTTCTCTGTCTCCCTTTCCTTCTCTCTTCTTCTCCCTCTCTCCTTACTCCTCACCATGGAACTTTGAAAAACAATTCTGATTGATCTCTTATTTTCATGATGACTAGAGACTGGAATTACTAGTTCAAAATTTGGGAACAGGATGTACATTTTCTCATTCTCATTGTTTGCTTTATGGATCTGTAAGAAAGGACAGAGGTCTTCCTTAGTTCCTGCCTCTTTTCAGTACAACTAAGACCAGAGGAAAACTCCCCTTGCCAGGCAAGAGGGAGGAGGTGGCTAAATCATGTTCTCCACTTCAGCCGCTACCAGAGATCCCTGCACTGGGGTCGTTATTTGGGGGAGTGCCTCTTCATGAATAAAGTTGAAATTCTCAGCTTCATTTTGATGTGATACTTGTGTTATTTCTAGTGGTTAGGATCCAAAAGGAAAAAAAAAATAGATTTTTCTAATCTGTAATACATTAACCATTAGATCAGATGAGCCTGTATTTATATTTGGTTATTGAAACACATAATACTGTAGCAATAAAAGGACTAGATATCCACTCTGTACTACAGTAGAATCCACAAAAATAATTTCAGTAAGAAATATTTAATTATAGACTTTATGAATATTTGATGTAAGACATTTCAAAAAATCCTAATATTTTAAGTGTATGTTTTAATATACTTGTAAATCAGTTTTACATCTACCTTCACATACGGGAATATTATTGGTCCATCCATTTGATTCACATTCACGGAAATTCATCTCTCCCAGCATCTGATACCTGAAAACCAACAATAACGGAGTTGTGAGCTAATGCATGTTTATGCCCACTTTTAAGTTTGATACCATTTCATGGAAAATTAACAGCATATACTTCCCTCCTTCCTTTCTTAAGAAAGGCCCTCAAACCCTCAGGTGTATGGACTTGGAATAATCATAACCCTTGGTTCATGACACAAAGTCATTACTGTTTCATGCACAACGCACTTTTATTCCTTCATTCATTTATTTTTTCACTAATGAGGTACATTTAACAATGTAATAAGCTCCACGAACAATCACCAAAAACAGAAGATAAAAACATGATAGTAAACAACAGGTCACTGTATGTCACCCCCGTCCACACTTTTTCCATATTTCTATCCATACTCCTACCCTCCATGATTGTGATATTTTCTGGATGCTTTGGGCTTTTTACATGATCAAGGATAGTGCTAACAAAAATGTCTTAGTGTGGCTTATTTTCAGCACTGGTCTCCATCTCCCTATCTCCATCCCCGAGATCCGAGATGCTTTCCAGAGTGCAGTCACTGAGTCAAGTTGGCTTATAGAACTCATTCAATGTCGAATTATAGTAACTCATCAAGTCTGATCTTAAAACCAAAGATGCTGTACTTTAACGCAAGGTCCTTGGGCAGGTGTACAGTGTGCTGTCATCCCCAGATGCTTCAGATGAAGGCAAAGCATCCTTCTCAATATTTATTACATTGGACGGTTGGAGGCAAAAAACAAAACAAACAAAATCTTTTTCTCAAAAAATAAATAATGGAAGGCATTTTGATAACCACAAAAGAGAGAATTTTGAAAAATGGTCTTTCATGAACTTCTAAAGAATTCTACGTGGACAAATGTTTCCTTTGTCTGCAAATAAGAGTTGTTCTGCAAATTACACAAGTAAAAGAAATTTTCTCCTTCAAAAAACACTGTGTCTTTCTTGGATTGGGATTGATTTGCTCCTACTTCTCTACAGGAAGAAAACATTTCAACAGAGTAAATGAGAGTCACAGAACTTGAAGTCAAACTTTTACTCTGTTCCTCTGTCACACAAAGGAACAAAATAATTGGTTATTAAAGGTTCTTCTCTGGTTCCTCTCTTGGCTCTACCTTATAATGGAGAAAGAAGATTTCCTGGTGAATATTTTCCATCTACACCAGGGACTCATCCACTTGTCCAAATCTCTCTCAGGAGTTCTGCAAAATTCTACACAAAACCGCCTAGCGTCACCAGCAAAGCCCATTCACAATTCCTGGGGAATAAAACTAGAATCTGGGGAATAAATCTAACCTTTCCCCCTCCCCCACCCCCACTGTGCTTAGTCTAGTTTCACTGGCTCACAGGGTCGCACCTGTCGAGGAATTGCACCTGGCTTTTCAAACTAGAGTTCCTCCTTCAAAATGGCTGCCCCTAAACTTCAGCTTAGGGCCATGCGCAGACCCTGCACACGACACTCCATCCAAGATGGTGGCATCGGGCCGTGTGCAGAGATGCTGCACCCAGCACTGTGGTCTGGATCCTGAGCAGAGCGGCTGCCCTGCCCCCTCCCAGCTGACAAGACCCTATAAAGCAGCCCTGCTCACTTGCAACCTGTTGGGAGAATGAAGCATTCCTGTGCTATACAGCAGGTTCTTATTGGTTATCTATTTTATATATAGTAGTGTGTACATGTCAATCCCAATCTCCCAGTTTATCCCTCCCCACTCCCCTTTCCCCCCCCAGTAACCATAAGATTGTTTTCTACATCTGTGACTCTATTTCTGTTTTGTAAATAGGTTCATTGATACCCTTTTTTAAGATTCCATATAAAAACAATATCATATGATATTTTTCCTTCTCTGTCTGGCTTACTTCACTCAGTATGACAATCTGACCTATATGTGAATAGAATCTAAAAGAGGGGATATATGTATAACTGATTCATTTTGCTGTACAGCAGAAACTAACACAACATTGTAAATCAACTATACTCCAATAAAAAATAATTTTTTTAAAAATGAATTTTTCCTTTGCTTCTGAACCCAACTCAGTCTCATTCTATTGGCTGAAAGAACACCGGGCAGAAGGACCCTTGTTAAGACGACTCGAAAAGGTCAGTAATGCTAGGGCCCATGTACATCGAGGGAGAGAGAAAGATAGAGAGATTGTCCAAATGTTGGTTTGGAGAAAAGTAAGGGCTTGTGTTTCTGCAACCCCAAGCTGGCAAAATACAAGAAACACTGTGCAGAGGGCCTCTTATAAGACTCCCTCCCTGTAGGAGGATCAAACTGGTCTTCCATATTGAGTATTCTGGTAAGTGGCTAGTATTCAGCTAAATGGGTGCACAGCAGACAAAAGGGGGATGGGACAAGGGGACACACAGGGTGGGTTGGCTGGCAGAAACCGTGGGTACAGTAAACCCACTCTATGTTCAGATTCCACTATTGGGTCAGAAGACTTATATCCCCTCTGATGCTGACCTTACAACAGTCCAAGGACTTTTATTTCACTGACAAATATCTAGTCCTGTTGAAAGCCCAAGCTGGGTGGTGGAGACAGTCGCTCTTACAGGGTCTATGACAGTTTATCCATAGTTAATACAAGACGAACGTGGCAAAGATGAGTTAAACAGAGCCAGAGTCAAAGCATGTATGTCACTAATCTCTTTATTATAGATATTATAATTATAAATATATTTATTACTGAGATTTTATAAATATTATTTATTACTGAGATTCAGGGAATCTAGTAGGAGAAGTTTATGAGTTTTGACTCCTTTTGCTAGGTCAAGGGTGGAACTTAAAGGGACAAGATTAGCCTGGATTGGAAAGGGATATTTCAGAGATTGGGGCAAAAACTCTTTGAAAAATTTCCCTCTGGTAGTGACCAAGGAGAGACTAAGTTATAAGAACTAATACTTATTGGGTGTTTACAATATCCCAGGAACTCTTCTAAGGGCCACAAGTGTGTGTCGTATTTATTTCTCCCACCAATCCTGTGACGCACTTGATATGTTTCTGCTTTTATAAGTGAGGACATGGGAGTAAAGAGATATTTTTAAAATATACATATAGTTATTAAGTGGTAGAGTTTTGGAATATAGGCTTACTCCAAAGCCTAAGCTTTAAAATATTTTATTTTACTGCCTCAATTCAAGAAATAAATGGAAAGAGAATAATGATTCCATGTGTAATTTCTTGATCCCCCTGACATATCAAACTCCTATAATACTCTGCACATAATAGAATGTAGTGAGGACTCATTGCAGTGAATTTTTATTTATATGCATGCTATTTTCCCACTCTCCTATAACTACACTCTCCCAGAGTAATCATAATTCATTTTAATTTTTCAGTGTTGAGGAGATGATAATTGTATCAATATATAATCATTTCCATTATAGTTTAAATTTTCAGGTTGCTTGTATGTTACTTATAAATATGTTCATAGAAAAATATAGTAACCTTAAACACATAAATTAGTACAGTTTCTATTTACTATTTCCATTATGAATTATCTGAATTAGAAGCCTCTAATTTTTCTATTGGCTACATACCCCTCATCACAGGTATAAACAACCTTTGCACCGTATTCAAACCGAGTTCCTACTGCAAGATGGAAAGAACCAAATGGAGTGTCTCCAGGGTGTCCGCAGGGCTTTTCTAAAATTAAAAAAAAAGGATGTAATGTTAGTATGCAGCACGGGGAGTAACAATTTACATGAGTTCGAGGACAGGGATATTTGATATTGTATTAGAGGACAGAATTGAAAATATGGAAAAGTGAAAAATGGCAAAGTTATCTGTACCTTTTGGAAGATGACAACACCTTGTTAAGAATAATGACGATGAAGAATTTGAAAAAGAATAGATACTTGTGTATGTATAACTGAATCACTTTGCTGTACACCTGAAACTAACACAACATTGTGAATAAACTATACTCCGATATAAAATAAAAAGTTAAAAAGAAAATAATGAGGATGTATCATTTTGTATTTAAATGACAATAGTGATAGAATTCAGCCAGCGTTTCCATAGTAGCACCCAGTATTTTCACAACTAAAAGTTTTCACAGATTTCACAAATGTAAGAACGACTTACTCTGACATATCCTCGAAGGATGAAGAGATTGCCACTTTCCATCCTTGCATGCCATTACAATACTCCCAAGAGTTCTGTATCCAGGGCGGCATTTATACGTAGCCTGAGTGCCCTCTCGATATGTTTGTTCAGTCCAAGAACCTGACAGAATTTCTCTTTCTTTTCTTGGAGGGGGTTCTTGACAATCTACAAAAAAATTAAAACACAATAGGTGTTTAAATAACTATTAAAAATGCAGTATGTTTAGGTTATTTTTTATTAAAAAAAAAAAAACTATACAGGTCCATCCAAATGTAAGTCTTTTCTTTTTTATTTATTTACTAGATTATTAGTCTGTTATGAAAGGATACAACTCAGGAACAGCCAGATAGAAGAGATGCATAGGGCAAGACTTGGAGGAAGGGGTGTGGAGCTTCCATGTCCTCTCCAGGTGTGTCACTCTCCCAGCACCTCCCTGTGTTCACCAACCTGGAAGCTTCCAAATGCCATTCTTTAGAGATTTTTATGGAGGCTTCATTACATAGACACGATTGATCAAAGCACTGGCCCTTGGTGACTGACTAAACCTCCAGTTCCGCCTCCCTTCCCAGAGCCCCTGAGATTGGGGACTGGGGTAGGGTGGGGAGGGTGGGACTAAAAGTTCCAACCTTCTAATCAAGTGGTCAGTTCCTCCTGGCAACCAGCCCCCATCATTTGGTTCTCTAGGGCCTTTCCAAAAATCACCTCATTAACATAAACTTAGGTGTGGTTGAAAGAGGCTTGTTGTGAATAACAAAAGACACTACTTTCACCTCTTGTCCTCTGGAGCTATTTCAGGACTGAGAACAAAAGACCAAAAATTATCAACAAAAGATACTTCCTTTGCTCTGTATTAATTAGGAAATTATAAGAGTTTTGGAGCTGTGTGCCAGGAACCATGGATTAAGGCCAAAATGTATATTTATTATTAATCATAATATCACTGTTAGCCTTCATTTATCTGCAAATGTAAGTCTTAATATATATAAGATATATATTTTACTGTACAGAAATTAAATCTACATAGATTTGTAAGAATAACTTTCCAGATAAATAATTATACTTTACTATATTATTCTTAACTGCTGCACTGCATTCTCTAATACTATTCTTTCTTAAATTCAGGAAATATTGGGCACTAATATAAGCTCTGAAGGAAAAAAAATGGATAAAGAGAGAAAATATCTGCTCTCAAAGTGTTTTCACTCTAGTAAGGAGGTTAGTTATTAACTACAAATTCAAAGAGATAATGTTTCCGGGTTTCCGAAATCTTCATCAAGCTCTTGTACCAGCTGCTATACTCCTATTCTGTATTATCTCTTGAAGCTCAGTAACCTTGGAACTGGAGAGGTCAAGTGTATTGTGTAAATGTGATTGACAATCTCAAATTGAAACCCACTCTGGCAGTTTAGCAATTAGAAACCAGCGGAGGTGAAATGGAATAAAATTGAATCCTTACTTTTTTCAGAAAATTGTAGTTATGAACAGACATATATAATAGGTACGTGTATATAGATGGTTAAAAAGTATTAAAGAAGAGCAAAAATATAATTACCATAAATATTAAGGTAATGTTTTCTTCTAGAAGAAAGGAAGGGGTATTAATCTAGAAGAAACGCAAGGGTATTTGGGGGATGCTGGGAATGCTCTACTTCTTGACATGGGTAATTATAACTATTTTAAAATACAGTACATTCATATTTTATTCACTCATATACTTCACAATAAAGATACTAAAGTAATAGAATCTGCATGTACCGTATGATTCTTTTTTTCCAAAAAAGTAATTCATTAATAAAATGACATATAAAGAAGGGAATACATAAAATTAGTAATGAAACTCATGCCTACTGATTATAATTGCTAATCTTTTTAATACTTCTTGCTGCTTAGTTTAGATACAACTACCCTTGATATTAGGGTGATTTCATTAGTTGACTTTTAACACATTACTTTTAAATTGGCAAATTCAGATACTTCTCACCATATATATATTTATTGATATAATTTTCATTGTTAAACTCCTTTTCTTACTTGGTTTTATAAGAATGGTTTAACATTCTATTCTAGAATTTCTTTTTGTAAAGGCAAGGGGAAAAAATAATCAACGGAGCTGGATCCCATTACAAACACATTCTACATTTCGTAGAACAGAAACTCCATATGAAACTTCATTTTTGTGTAATAAATAACACTTGTGTGGGCTTTCATATGCACTAATTTTTCTTTGACTTTTTTGCAAATGTTTAGCACATTTGTTAGGAAACTTTGTAATCGATGATTCCACATTAGTTTTGATTTCTAAAATTTAAGTAAACATACTTTTACTCCACTAGATGGTGCTAACACCCTACCATAAAACAACACAAACCGCCTGCGCCTCTTCCTACCAGCAACCCTCTTTCCCCCCAAAACCCCGAGTTTTTGGTTTTGTTTTTTCAACTTAAGGATGTTTTTACATGGAAATTTTGTGTTTAACTACAGGATAATATGTGTGTTTTCCACTTTCTAAATTCAGATCCACTTCATGGCGTTTAGGTTACTGGAAAAATTAATTAAATTTCAAATGTAGATGCCAACATTGTGAGTGGAGTTGAACCACTTTTCACTAATATATTAACATTTTGATAAATTTAATTCCTATCCTTTTATTAAGCTCATGCAAGGAAAAAAGTAATAAAATTTTCTTATCAATTAACTTATTCAATTTAAATGATTTTTATTAAAGCAATGCATTTACCCAAAGAGTAATCATGTGTTACTTGCTTTTAACACCCAGACATAAAAGACAAGGATACACCTCTTTCATACCGTCTTTCTACCAGATTCTCACAATATTTACTCTGTGTATACATATTTACTACATATAAAGAGCTCTCATATTCATTACACTTTTTACTTCAAATGATATTTAAAACTCTGGTGCTTTTTCCACAAACTTTATTTATTTATTTATTTTGGTGTATTTTTCTTTATTTTTTTTACTGGAGTAAAATTGCTTTACAATGTTGTGTTAGCTTCTGCTGTATAATGAAGCAACGGACAAAGGATTAATCTCCAAATATACAAACAGCTCATGGAGCTTTCAGCCACTTCCTCCAAGTGGTCCACTTACCTCTAGGCAAGGTAGGCAAGACACCCCACTACCCCATCTCTGTCATTTCCCCTCAGCCCCTACTTTACTTCCTTCACAACATAATTCATGGTTCATAGTTATGTTTATGTATCTATCTTCGCATCAGAATGTAACTTCCCCAAGAATAAGGACCGTCACCACAATCCGTCAAAACCTACCCATGATGTCATCACAACCCTGATATATTTCTCTCTCTTCATTGCACCTCTTACAAACCAACTTCTTAGCACCACCCTACTCCATTCTTTCATTCCAGTTTGAGCATCTTGCCTTCCCTAAGTGACCCTACAGTGTTTTCAGTTATCTCCATCAAAATACTTTATATGATAAAATACAATAATCGTCCCTTCTGTTTTGCCTCCTAAGTGACCTCCTGTCGGAAAGCGCTTGTCACGGTGCCTGGTCCTTAGCAGTCACTCAAAAGAAAAAAGATGATCATTGAATGAGCAAATAGATAGATGAATGAATGGATGAGTGAATGTGAAGCTATCCTGAAGACATTCAATTTTATCTGTAGATTATGGATAACCTGGGGAAAAGGCATTGCAGACGGTAACAAACATAAAAGATAAGATAAGGGAACAAATGTTTAGTGCACTTAAACCTCTGTTGCATGAACCCAAGAAATCTAACATCTGTAAAATTCCATTCTACATCCTATGTGTCCTATGTTTGAATGTATGTTATACTTTTTGAAGTAAGGTATCATTTTAATTTAGCTCAAAAAACTTCGGGGAACCTTTGAAGGAGCATTTCTATAATCACTTTTCTATCTATTACAGTTCTGTTTTACAAGGGTTAGGAGAAACTTGGCTCTCTTGGTCAAAATGTCAAAACAAATAAAAGTGCTCTGTCACTTCTTTTTCTTTCCCTTCCTTTTTATTCGTTTTGTGATTTTTTTCTCTGTCCCATTACTTTACTCTCTCTGAACCATTTTTTATAGTGTTTCCTTATAACCTTAAGCTAGAACGTAACACTTTAGTTTTTCAGGGGCATTGCGCCCGTTTTGTACACTGTGTTCTGAGACTGGTTAAAGCTGTTAAGAAGTGGGCAAAGTGCACATTAGTTAAGTGAGCACGGGGTAGGCTGGTTGGCAGACTCTCACAGGCAGGCAGGTGGGGATGGTGTGTGGGGTGAGGAGAAGGAAACAGAGCCGGGAAGAAGGAAACATGCCCAAGGCTGTGAAACCGTCAGGGATGGAGGGGATAAAACAAGTGGGCCAACTCAGACCGAGGCTCCAGCCCTAGCAACCAAAGAACCAAAATAAAGAATGCTCCCTAAACTGTGCTTCCACGTATATTTGAAAACTTACTTCTAGCTAAGAATACTGTTAGCAATACTTAAATAATTTAGTTCTAATTTGAAATTACGTGCAGGCAGAAGAGTAGCAAGTGCATTCCCAGGCTGTGCCTAAACTTAAAGTCAGCAAGGCTCTCGCTCTCGTGACATTCCTGGGGGTGTTTCCTCTACCCCTGGTCAAAGTACCCACGAGACTGCTTCCCCTATCAGATCTTCCTTCCTGAGAAAACCTCATCTTCCAGGATTGCTGGGTCCTGTTCTTACCTCATCCTCATTCAGTTCTACCTCTGCCCATTAAAATTGTTGCAGAAAACTTATCAGACAGAAAACTTACTGTGGATAATAATTCACATAAGTGTGGTACATAGTACTAAATTTAACTGTCCCAACTCTTACACAGAGTATTGTCACTCCACATAAGTTTCAGACTGGTTGAATTTATGGTATTATTAATATGTAAAACATTTTAGGAGAAGGGAAGATGTTGAAGACAATTGGGCCATTGCTCCACTTTAGATCCCACCGTATAGGTAAATACCCACACTACTACCTCTGAAAATGTGGGATTTTTTTTGGAGATGGGGAATTCTTATTTATCACACTGGAACTGAAACATAGAATTTAGGATTATAAACCGCTATCACAAGTTTTCTGGATTAGATGAATATACATAATATTCACATCTATCCTTAAAAAAGAGTAATTTTTATGAATTTATAATTAATTCTTATGATCATAATATTGATTTTTTTGTATTAGTTAATTCAAATTCAAAACCATCTTGTACTTGAAACAATATAGTAAAAAGAAATAAACTCTCCTCTCTCTGTTGGAATAGAAGCTCTCTGATATGTAACATATTTCAGGTCCTGAAAGAACATTTTTGCCCTTTAAACCTCCAGAATTAGAAAACACATCTCTCCAAACAACATAGCCAGCATGGACATATTTCAGTTGTGTTTTGATTTATTTACTTTAATCAGCCTGGAATTTGGGGGCCGTGGCTAATTTCAAAGAGTATACGCTTTTTGGATCTTAAATCTAAAAGTTCTTGAAAAGCTTGGTCACAAGATATTCCAGAAAGCAGAAACGATGTGGTATAACTCAGGAACGGTTACTCTGAACTCTGTAAATCTGACCCGGCTCTTAGTAGCCTGGGGTGACCTACCCCGCAAGCAGCTGACGTTCCTGTAAAGCTAGAGATGAAGACGCAGACCACCTATTGCGTTAAAAAGGTACTGCTTGGTCTCCAATATCCTTTTCTAAAAAGGGGGAAAAATAGAAAGTTAAGCTTATAAATTCTTGCTGTTGGTTCCTACTCCTCTTTAGTAGTGATTAGTATTTTTGAGGAATGTTCACTCTTAACAGGATGGAGACCACTTAGGAAAGGCTGAAATGCAGTTTCTAGTTGAGTAAAGCAGATCGTGAGAGTATACACAACTGTCTTTTCTCAACTTAGCATTCAGTATTCAGTTTAGTATTTCTCAGTTTCTCAATCTGTATTCCATCGTCATTTCTACATGGGAGACAAAAACAGAGGCAAATGTTGAAGGATATGTGGATAGTTTTAATGATCAAGGCCACTCTGCTGAGTAAAACTTCTGTTAGGGCTAGACTGATGGAATTGGTTGTGCGTTGTGTGAGCTTTTGTGAAAGCCATGAGGCTAATGTACGTGTTACTTTAAATACCAAAGCTGTACTTTATCTGGGAAGTGGCCAGATTTACAGCCACTCTCACTGTAATGCTCAATTCACCAGCAGAAACTGCTGTCACGTTACAACATACGTTCATGAAATATAAAATACAAGTGAAATGAATCAGCTGGAATCAATTAGGGATGCAGGGAGTTTTTAAATCACTATTATTTAATTTTTATCACTTACACTTTGTAGCACCCAATTTTAATAATATTTCAAATTCCACGTTGTCATCCCTGAAACAGTTTCATTAAATTTAGCATGGATTCTTAGCTTTAAACCTGAGCTAACAAGTCTTCCGTGCACGACAAATGCAATCTACATAAAACCTCAGCAAACAATATGGAAATCGTGAAGCACTAAGAGTATTCCTATTAAAGAAAAGACAAAAACACTTGTGTAAAGAAAAAGATGTTTGCTATTGGTAACATTAGCATTGCTCCAGAACTCTTTGCGAATATAATCATATTTTGGTATATTGTGTTGTAATATTAGTTATTTTTAGTTGTAATGTTCTTATGGACAGGGAAATGATTGTACACCTAGTTTAAAAAGTGGCTGGATATAAGGTTTACAAGCTAAAGATCAAGCAATAGCATATTAGTGTGTATAACTGAGAAAAAGACTATCTTTCAAAAACTCTTAAACACATTTGAGAAAAACCTGAAAAAAATTACTAAAGGATACAACTTAAAAAAGACATCTGGCTTTATTTTCTAGATTGAAAGACCCTCAAGGACAGGGTTTTTTTTTATTTGCTAATATTCCTCACTGCCTAGAGGTTGACTTGAAATAAGCATTCAATTGAAATTTGTTGACCTAGTGAAGAATGTTGGGAATTTATGAATAACTTTAAAAAACGTCAGTCAAACATGTATCACATTATTGGTTACCTATCATGAACTAGGAAACCAAATTTGCTCCAAGAAGAAACTTTTTCATCTATCAAGGAAAAGTGATAGAAGTAAATTTAATTATCCATAAATTCTTACTGGTATCAGCAAAAAACTCCTGCACTCAGATTCACTACTCCTAAAGGCTTTCCTACTAGCATATCTTATATCAACCATAGGGGAAGAAAATCCTATTGAGTAAATTTTACAAAGGTTGCATATTCAATTTGTTTTCAAATTTATACATTTTCATTCAAACGATACAAGTGATGGCTGTCTCCAAGACTTTTTAAAGCCATGGCAATATCAATTGTAAATGGTAAATCAATTTTTCTTTAGCAAGAGTTCACATCTCTATCTGAAATAAGTCCAATCATTGCAGCTTGAAGGCTTTTATTGTCTAATTCATTTTCTTGTTCTATGTTCACCTACTTCTTAATATATTCACATAGGCATTTTGGTGAAAATTCTAGGCAAAAAAATTAAATTACATTTTATGATAATCACAAGGGAAATGATCATGACATGTCACATTTTTTGAAAATAATTATTAAAACATTTTCTGAACTTCTACATTAAATAAAATTATGATGAATAATTAGATATGCCATTCAAATAAGCTGCTTATATTTTTTAAACTGAACAGTGCCAAAAGCATCTCACACACTAGGCTACAGCACAGTAATTAAACACATTTTCTAGACCAAATTTTTATTACCACCGTAAAAAGCATGTAAGCAAATGTTTTGCAATATAGAAAAAAAAAAGCCTTCCTTTTTAAATCTTACCTTTTGCGACACAAACAGTCCATAACATAAACCACACAATTGTTGCTGGAAATCTCATTTTGGGGACCCTTCAGGGGCACATCTAGTAGTTGACAGTGCTTAACACTGTGTCAGGCTCTCCTCGGTTAAAAACTATGGAAAGTGCAGGAAACTACTTGCCCCAAAAGGAAGTCGAAACCCAGCTTAGGGATTAAAGCCATTGCTAGATGTCCCGCCCATCAGAAACTTTTGCAAAGTAAAAGAAAACAATCAGCCGGGAGCCCCAGCAGTGCCAGAGTTTGAGCCTGCACTCCCACTGAAAGCTAATGTCGTGACCTGCCCTTGTTTTGTTTTTATAAAACCCAGGCATGTTCTTCACTGGAAACGTTCAGGTTCTTGGAATGTGCATAACTGGTGATACTCTCTGCATTTCATAAACCCTCCAATTATTTAGACCCCATTCAGATCTACCGTTGGTAGACCTCAGAAGATTTAAATAAATAAAAGCTCTTTCAGAAATCACTTACAGAACTTGAGGTTAGGCAATGCTTTCACAATCAAGACCCAGACAACAGAACTAAACTTGGCCAGGAATGCAGTGCTGGTTGATTTGGGGAGACTGCTTCGCCTGCAGTCCATGAAATTAGTCTTTTAAGGACTTGTTATAAATGTGTGTATAAAGCAACAGGCTCACTCTCCTTAGGTATGAATGAGTTTAATAATTCAAAAATCAAGAAATTGAAATGCTGAATTTTTTAAACTTTGTACTGAAATATAATATGCGTAAAGAGAATGTAAGCAAATGGTTTGCTGAATACGGAGAAAGTGAAGACACACGTGCTAAGAGCACAGAGGTGAAGAACAGCAGTCTCTCAGGAAAGGCCCAGCCTCCACTTCAGTACCCCCTCCCCCCCTACCCCATGACACACTCTCCTGATCTCTGTGAACAGGGGACAGATTTGCCTGGTTTTGTACTTTGTATACATCAGATAATAAGACATTTATTCTTTTGTGCTTGGAGCCTTCCATTAAAAACTGTGTTTAGATTATTCCAACACACTGTTGGGTGTTGCTGTAGATTATTAACCCTTATTGCTGTTTGATATTCAATTCTTCAAATATGCCACATTTTATTTATCTGTGTGTCTGTCAGTGGGCATCTGGGTAGCTTCTAGTTCGGAGACGGTGCACATAGTTCTACTGTGAACATCAAATTATGAGGTTTGGGGGAAACACGTGTTCTCATTTCTGATGAGTACATACCTAGGAGTGGAATATTAGGACATAATGTATGCATATCTCTAGGTGCGGTAGGGACCATCAGACAGTTTTCCAAAAGGTCTATATCGATTGACATTCCCATTAGCAAGTGTGTAAGTTGCTCCACACACTCAACACACTGATGTTTTCCATCTTTGTAGTTTTGGACATTCTGATGAGCAGGAAGCAGTAATTCTCTGAGGTTTTAATATGCATTTACTGATAAGGAATGAAGTTGAGTGACTTTCATGCCACAATCGGTCATTTAGCTGAGCCGCAGGCCATTTAAGCAACTTCCTCAAAGTCAAAAGACATTGTGCTACAACCACGATGGAAGCCAGCGATCCGATTCCCTGAATCTTACTTTTAACCCATACAGATCTGCCTTTCAAATGATTTGCTTCCCATACTATTAAATGCATATAAATTAAATTGTCAATAACTCCTTTATATAATTTAAAATGCTATAAATATTTGCAAATGTATTTTAGTAAATACCTTCACATTTATGTGTTTATTTTATAATTATGTAAACATATTACCATACAGGTTTTTAATGTACAAACACATATATGTTTACGGAGAATTTAAAGTATTTTCAGGAGTGATTTTACTTTACAGATTTTCACTTTATTTGCAGTTGTTGAACATTTAAGATGCCACTCCACTGTTCAAGTGAAAATAATGGCTTCAAATTAATTTCAACAATATCTTTTAGATGTGTTATTTTTACTGTTTTTTCTCTTCTATTTGATTTCAGAGACTGATGGCTAAGTCATCCGTTGAGTGCTTTTGTTTCCTTTTTATCTTCCTCAATATTTTTAAAACCAAGTATTTATTTCAAAGATATTTAGAAGAACATAAGAAAATTACCAACATGTTATTATTTCATAACACAAAGTTGCTATATGGTACAGTAAGTCCCCCAACGAGTTCCATTTCGAGAGCGCATTTGTAAGTCCAACTTGTTCATAAGTCCAACAAAGTTATTCTAGGTACCCAACACAATCAGCTATATAGTACTGCACTGTACTGTAACAGGTTTATAATACTTTTCACACAATACATAAAAGACAAACAAACACAAAAATAAAGACAACATTTTTAATCTTACAGTACAGTACCTTGAAAAGTACAGTAGTCCAGCACAACAGCTGGCATACAGGGGCACGTTCGCATCTTTGAAAGTTCGCAACTTGAAGGTTCCTGTGTAGGGGACTTAACCATATTAGATTACCATTAGCAAGAACAGACTGCAAATAGTTAACCGTTAGTACTAAATTTAAGCCCCAAACACTTGTATTTATTCTCAATATCCATGTTGCCACATTCTCAACAAATGTGTTCTATGTATTTGTAGGGCAAAAAGTTAGGGAAAATTTATAAGACTTAAGAGACTTTAAAAATTCTCCTATTTTAAAATTATAAGTAAGTAATATCCGTACTAAGTAACAAATGACTATTATGGTCAATTATGTACCACAGGAGTTGAAGGAAAGAGAAATTTCTTCCAAAGACTTGATTTGGGAGGGTCTCAAGAATATTTACTCATTAAATTCTAATTTAGGGGAAGAGGACATCCAAGCAAAGACTCTGAGGTATGGAAAAGTGTAGAGAGTGTTCTAGAATTAATGAGAATATCAACAGCAGAGCAGTGGTTTTGCACAAGGAAGCTGTGGAAGAAGTAAGAGGGGCTTTGAATGAGGAAAGGTTTGAATTCCAGATAAAACATTTGTAAATTATTTTATAAGCAATATGTAATCATTGATAGATCTAATTAAGGAAAAGGAATGTAGGAAATGCAGTTTAAGTAGCATTGCTTTGGCCGTTGTGTTAGGATGGATGGAGAGAAAAGGACGTAGGAGAACAGATTAAGCAGATAACTGGATGAATTCAACATGCAACAATTATACAGAAGCTCAACGGATGGAAAAAGGGAAAAACTGATGAAAAGAGTTAAGAGCTTGATTTCCTTTGAGGCTGGTGGAGTTTACACTTCGGAGCTTATCGTTTGAACAGACACCATCAAGGACCTGAGAGGGACCCTAGTGATGTTGTTTCGAGGTCGTATATTTTTGTAAAAATTGGAAAGATGTCTTAATTGCAAGAGAATAAACTACTGTCTTTTTCTACTCTAATTTCCCCCTTCATCATATTTCCACTGAGTTAGTTGGCATTACAGGCTTTGGAGGACTCAACCAAGAAGTCAAGGAGAGAATACATGTAGTTGGAGATGAGTGAGGTATATTCTGCATTCACAATTGTATATAATTTGGTAATTGTTGTCTCACGTCTTCCTCTTTTGAGTATATATCAATGTCAGCCTATAGAAAATGTTGCCTTCTTTTTCATACAACCATTTTGAGAGCACTACTACTATTGCAAATACAAATTAGAGTTGCAAAAAATAGGAAAAGGAATTGTGAAGAGTTCATTATCCTTTCTCTAATTAATTTAAACCAGGAACAGCTTGTCATTTTCTATCACTGTTCCTGATCTGAGGTTAACTTTTCCTCCCCTTACCTACTCAGGTGTGTAATGATCTCCTTTAGGAAAGAGCTTAAAACATCCTGACACATTTCCTTGTCATCTTTCCTCCTTGATATCCTGAAAAACAATGTACAAGTTGCACTATACAAGCATGGCCTTAGATAAAGATCATCCTTCAGATTTATTTCAGAATATCTCCTCACTTGCATGGAGAAGCCCTAAACATTCCAGAGTCCCCTTTCCCACTCCTTAGCAGGCTAGTACCTTTACTTCTTCCTATGGGGGCACCGCCAGCATAATCCAATTTAATAATTTGCATAGAAGTGAAGAACAGTGACTCTGGATTTGTTTAATTCTAGTTGCAAGGAAGTGAAAACACATATGGCCTCAATTCCTAACTATTGCATTTATTTTATTAGGTGCATTTCTAAAACTAGATTGCAAGCTCTTCCAAATATTTCAACCCTTTAGAGGAAGAAGAAAAAACAAGTTGCTGTCTCCTTGGCAACTTATTCAAGCATATGGAGCACGTGCAGAAAGCTCTAAAAGCCTTCAGAGAAAACTGGTTGTCCCTTCCCTAATGTCCTTTTTCCAGGCATTCACCATAGGGTACAACACACAACATAGCTGCACATTTATGAGGCTTTTCTAGAAATCTGTGAGCAAAGTCACTTGATTGCTCCTGCACTAACACTGCTTCAACCTTCCAGATACTATTAATCTGTTAATAATTAATAATGATTAATTTTTTGTGTCAGGTACTGTATTACGTACTTTAACTCCCTCAGAAACCTTACGAGATAGTTCTATCATTCCCTTTTTACACATAGGGTGGCTGAATTTCAGAGAGGGTTAAGCAACTTATTTAATTATATTAGAACCCAAACTGTCTGATCCCACAGTTGAATATTTAAACACTAGACTCACCACCTTTTTGACCCCAAGTGTGTATTATTCCAAAAACTTCATCATCAATTTTTCCTCTGGAGAGAGGAAACTCTTAGAATCGGTCTTTTTCCAGTCTCTAATGAGGACTCATAGAGATTCAACACAGTATTTTGTGTTATAATGATATTAAGCTGCATTTTGGTAGACTGTAATTTTATTGAAAGTTATCCTAAAAATATCTAATAAGTTATGTACTTCAAGATGGAAATAATAATTTCTTGGGGAAAATAAAGTGAGTCTTTCCTATGATGTGTAGTTAACATAAATTATTTTTGGATTGATCACTTAAAAATTTTTGCAGTAGTGGTTTATGTTCACGTAATTATTTTCTTCACCTGTCATACATTTCCCAGCTATTCATAATTTTGGCTTTTGTCTTCCCTTGAAAACAATTATCTGGAACACTCCTAGTACTCTCTAATCATTTAGTCCCTTTCAAGGTATTGGTTTCCTGGGGCTACTATAATAAATTATCACAAACTGGGTACTTTAAAACAATAGAAATTTATTTTCTCACAATTCTGGAGGTCAAAAGTCTGAAGTCAAGGTGTCAGCAGAGCCAGACCACCACCAGAGCCACTGGGGAAGAATCCTTCAGTGATTTTTTTCTAGCTTCTGGTAGTTGCCGTCAATCCTTGTGATTCCCTGGTTTGCAGTGGTATCACCCCAATCTCTACTTCCATCACCATGTGGCTGTCTTCCCTGTGTGCTGTCTCTGTGTTTACATGAATAAACCTTCCTCTTCTTTCTCTTATAACACAAAGCATTGGATTAGGGACCCTACTCTTAGTTTAACCTAATCTTAACTTGATTACGTCTGCAAAGTCCCTATTTCCAAATGAGGTTACATTCACTGGTATGGGGTTAGGACTTGATCGTACTATTTTGGGTGACATGGTTCAACCACAACACTCAGTCTTTATAAAAATTCCCCATCTTCTCTTTGATGCATTTGAAACTACTGACCTTTTCTCTTGAAACTCCCCCTTCTTGTTTTCTGTGATACTGGGTTTTTCTGTTCTTAATCTTCTCTAACCTTGTTTGGCTCTGTCTTCTTATTTTATCTTCTTGTTTCCTCTATTCCAATAACTTTGGCTTTAGTTCTTTTTCTTCCATAATCTGAATCTCCATACATTTAATAAGCACATACCGGTAACTACACGTACTTATGTTTGCTGGACACTGGCTATGTAGAGAAAATTAATCATAGTCCCTGCTTGGGAACTTACATATGTAGATATATCAATAAGTATAAAACTGAATAGAAAAGGGACATAAATAATACATTAAGAAAGCCTGCAGAATTGAGAAGACACTGAAACTGAATTTTGAAAAAAATGAAAAAGTGTTTACCAGGCTAATTTTCATGAATTTCTATTACACTATTTCTTGATGGACAGGTTTTAATGATGAAGAATATTTCTTTAATAGATATAGGAATGTTCATATTACTATTTCTCTTTGTGTTAACTTTTTAATAACTTTTTATAGAATGGTTTTAAATTCATAGAAATATTGCAAAGACAGTGCCAAGAACCCCTGTATACTTCTATTGTTTCCCCCATTGTTAGCATCTTACATTACCATGGTACTTTTGTTACAACTAATGAACCAATATGGATACATTGTATTTAACTAAACTCCATGCTTTATTCAGATTTCCTTAGTTGTTACCTAATGTCCTCTTTCTTTTCCAGAATCCCATCCAAATTATATTAAACATAAATATCACATTATATTTAGCCATCATGTCTTTTTAGGCTCATCTGGACTGACAGATTTTTAGACGTATTTCCTTGACAATTTTGAGGGGGAATGATGAGCTGTTTTGAAGAATGTCCCACAGTTGGAGTTTGTCTGCTGTTTTTCTCATGACTGTATTGAGGTTATGGGTTTGGGGAGGAAGATTAAAGAAAGGAAGTGTCATTCTCATTACATCGTATCAAAGGTACATGCTATCATCATGACATCATTGATGATGCTAACTTCAATTAAGCTGAAGTGATGTTTGTAAGGTTTCCACACGAAGCTATTTTCCCCCCTTCCTATATTGTATTCATTGGAAACTAGTTACTAAGCACAGCTCATGTTCAAGAGGTGGGGAATGAAGCCCCACCTCTTGATGGGAGAGTCTTTACATAAATTATTTGGAATTCTTCCATACTGAAAATTTGTTCTTCACTCCCCTTTATTTATTTATTTGATCATTGACATATATCAGCATGGATTTGTGGATGTTCAGTTTATTCTCTAGGTGATAATCCAATACTACATATTTATATTTTTTCTCAAATTGTTCCAACTTTGGCCATCGAGAGTTCTTTTAGGTTGACTCCAGTGTACTTTTGGCATGCCCCCATCATCTTGGTTTTTTAGCACTTCCTTACTTTCTAGTACTAAAAGACGATCCTGAACTCAGGATCATCTTGTAGATTTCTGCCCCAGCCCTAGAATCAGTGATTTCTCTGAGGAGCCCTGGTTCCTTTTATTGGAAAATAGTATTAGAAACAAAGATCTGGATACTAACTGTGCTTGTTTTACTGGAGTGTTATTTCTTCTAGGATCTTTCAGCCGGCAGAGCTAGGAAATATACGTGTGTATCCCAGTCTATGTTTATACATATACCTATAATAACTTCTAAATCTAACCACCTATGTATTAAGCCAAACATGAATTCAGGCTAATGGCTCTGGCTATAACCCTGTTCTACAAGGTTTATTCTAGCCTTCCTTCTTGCTTATCTATAATCTCCCTTTCCAATGGTGAGAAGCCTGGTTCCCACATCTAACATCTAGTTAGTTTTATTTAATTCCAGTATACATGCATAGCATTTTCAGAATTATTAACCCATGTCTACATGAGAAATAATTTTACCAACTAGAGTAGAGCTTACACACAGTTCCTTTGCCTTTAGTCTTACAGGTCCAATAATTTCTAAAGTTACTTAGGTCAGCAGCTTTTCTTCCCTGCCTTCCCCCCCCACAGTGAGGTTCGGTCACACATTTGTAATATATTTAATAATTTTTACATTCTGCATTTCATTCTGAGTTCCCTCAACCTTGTAATTTTTTTGAATTTGGATATATTAATGTTTACTCCTTGTGATATAAAGTTTTATGAGCTTTTGACAAATGCATGTCATCATCTAACACTACAGTACCATACATAATAGTTTCACTGCCCTAAAAACTCCCCTGTGTTTCACCTAAACAAATTGTGAATTTTTAACTCACTAATTTTTATTATCTGGCTCCCTTGTTCTCCAGTAAATCTCTTATTGTCTTGGTTAAAGTCTTAAATTGTCTCTCCTCTGAATTATTATAATGAAGGCTGGGAGAGAAGGGGAGTATAATATTGAAACATTCACTTTGCTAACATATAAGGAATTCCAGCTCTGAAAAACTACTTTCTTTTGAGTTATATTTCTTAATGCATCAATGGAGCTATTCAATGAACCAAATCTGGCTACAACAAGATTTAATGAATTTGTCACCATATCCATATTTTATACACATTATTTACCTTAATTTGTTTGCTAAAGCTTGTTATAATTGTGGCTATAGTGTCATATCCTGACATTAATATATATTCTTCCAGTGTTTCATCATTAAACATCAAATTTCCATCTATTCTTATTTAATTGTTTCATTAAAGAACCAAATAACTGAAGTTTGCCAAATATCTGTTGTGATCTATGGCACTATCAGTGGTTTCTTAAATTTTGCTTTATTAATATAGTTATGTCAAGAGACTCTCTGAATTGAAGCATCAATGACTAGTTAATAGACATCTTAAGCCTAACATATATAAAACAAAGTTCTTGATTCACCAACTCCATCCCAAGAAAGTCTACTTTATCCTCAGCATGTCGATACAAAAATCTGGACTGAGCTTCAAAAAAATTACAGAGATGGGATCAGGAATAAAGATTAGGTATATGATCTGGTCCCCCATTTGCCTCGCAGGTGGAAGACTTCAAACATTCTTGAACTTGCCAGAGACCAGATTTTATATGGCTTTTATTTTGTATTTTGTGTCTGGACTGTACGTGCAGTTCTTCGGCCATGCTACATAGCTGATCAATTAAAAATAAGAAAAACAGATCTTATCTCACCTTCATTTCTTTCTTCTCTGATGCTCTTCTTTTTTTATATAGACCCAAGCTTTTGGCCTATATTATTTTCCTCTGCCTAAGGAAAATCTTTTAACATTTCTCATAGGGCAGGTCTATCAATTATAAAATCCCTCAGCTTTTGTTTGTCTGACAATGTCTTTACTTCTTCGTTTTTGAAGGCTAAGTTTGCTGGGTATAAAATTCTAGGTTGGTATATTGTTCTTTCAACACTTTAAATATTTCACTCCACTCTCTTCTATGTTTTCTGATGAGAAATCAGTTTTGTTTTTCTTTTCCCTAGACTCTAAAATTTTCTCTTTACTTTGTCTTTTTTTTTTTTTAAGTTTGAATGTGGTATGCTTAGGAGTAGTTTTTGGTATTTATTCTGCTTGCTATTGTCTAAGCTTCCTCGACCTGTGGTTTGGAGTTTGTCATTCATTTTTGAAAATTCTTGACCAGTGTTTCTTCAATTATTTTTTCTGCTCTCTTCTATGTTTCTTCTCCTTCTGGTATTCTAATTATACATACGTTATTCCTTTTTGTTTTGTCCCAGAGTTCTTAGTAGTTCTGTGGTTTTTTCAAATTATTCATTTTTTTATCTTTGAATTTTTGTTTGGAAAGTTTTTATTGACCAATCTACAAGCTCACCAATTCTTCCCTTGGCCTTATTCAGTCTACTGATGAGCCCACCAAAAGCATTTCTAAATTTCTGTTACAGTGTTTTTGATTTCTAGCATTTCCTTCTGATTCTTTCTCAGAATTTCTATCTCTGTTTACATTATCCCTCTGTTTTTGCATGTCTATTTTATCCCATTAGAGCTCTTAGCATATTAATCACTGTTATTTAAGATATTCTGCCTGATAATACCAACATCTGTGTTACATCTGAGTGTAGTTCTAATGTTTGCTTTGTCTTTTCAGACTGTTTTTGTTGTTGTTGCCTTTTGGTGCAGCTAGTAATTTATTTGTTGAATTCTAGACATGTTATATCAGGTAATAAGAATTGAGGTAAACAGGCCTCTACCATGAGAATTTATGATCTTATCAGGATCTGAGCTTTGTTTCATATTTAATCAAGCTATAGGTGCCAGGGATTTCAAATTTCTCTTGCGTCCTTGGTTTTGTCTCCCTTCTGGACTTCAGGCTTTCCTACATACCCGTCTATGGAAAGAATGTGTCTTATAGCAGTTTCATCTGTGATCAACAGGAACCCTGTTGGTGTGGTGGCAAAGTGTGTGTGTGTGGGGTGAATGTTCTGTAATTTTCCATTTAAGTCTCATTCTTATAGTGAGCCTTAATCTTTGGCTGGTGACCTTCACAAGGGATTTTTTTTTTTTTTTCTTGTATAGCCTTTAGAAAAATCCCTCCTCTCAAGGTAAGACAGGAAGGACAGAGGGGGCTGGAGTGAGAGGAATGTCCTTCCTATGATTCTGGGATAAGGCTCAGGTCAAGTTTTTCCTCTTGGAGGGAAGGGCTTTGTTATGGAGAAGGTCTGGACATATTTTGCAAGGATTACTCTCCCTCTGTCCCTGCAGATTCAGGAGGGGAATAATTCTCAGATCTTCATTTTGAGAACCTGATGGGGTTCCGGGAAGTAAAGCCCACAAAAGTGTGGGGGTCTCCTACAAGGCTAAAGCCCCCAGGAGCTTCTCATCTTACTCTAGTCTATACTTAGTCTCCAACAATTGTCAACATTATCAATTAAATCTTACCAGTTCATGGATCAAGTGACTTGTGCTCCAGATAAGCAGATCTTGGTTGTGATTCTCTGGATTTACCTCTCTTTCCAGATTTCAGGGTAGTGCTTTGTCTGCAAACTCAATTCTTTTTCGGGTTCAAGAAAAATTGTTGATTTTCAATTTATCCAGATTTTCTTCTTGTAAGGACAGCAGTGAAGACTTGCTGGAACTAAAAGTTCTCTATATTGTTTTTGGTTTTTGTTTGTTTTGGGTTTTTTTGTTGTTGTTCTTTTTTGTTTTGTTTTGCTTTTGGCCCTGCCACACAGCTTGAGGGATCTTAGTTCCTCAACCAGGGACTGAACCCATGCCCCCTGCAATGGAAGCACAGATTCCTAACCACTGGACTGCCAGGGAATTCCCAAAAGGTTCTCTATATTGTTGATACAAATGTTCCAGCTGCTTAAATGCAAAAATATCTTGATTGGATATAGTTACTGGTGACCTCTGTCAGAGTAATGCATGACTGAGAATGGTCACTGGGATGCTTGTCTAGCTTGAACAATTGAGACAATGTCTCAGACTAGGAGAAGAAACAGTATTTGGTCTTTTCACAGAGGCATTAGTGGAAGTGGAAACACTGTCTCAAGTTATATCCGATTTTAACAGCCCTGACCAGACAATGGAGCCGCTTCACACTGTAGAGGCATATAGTGGTTATCGTTTCCACACTGAAATAACAGTGACTCTGAAGAAAGAAACTAAGTCATGTGAATGACAAATCATTAATAAGTTGGACAAATAGTAAAACAATACTGACTCAGTGTATGTTCAGATTTTCTTATAATGATGATTTTTGAATGTAACAATTCTGAGAAAACCCCTTACATCACATCATGTGCCATCCTAGCACAAGTGACAAAATGGATCAACCTTGAATGAAGCCAAAGTCCATGGTACCACCAAGTTACCACTCTGGGAACTTTCTGGACCGTAATTTATAGTTATGTTATAGACTGAATTGTACCTCCCCAAATTCAGACGTCAAAACCCTCACCCAAAATGTGACTGTATTTGGAGATAGGGTCTTATAGAAAGTAATTAAGATTGAGTGAGGTCGTAAGAGTGGATCCTAATCCGATAGGACTGGTGTCCTCGTAAGAAAAGGAAGAGGCAGCAGAGATCCTCTTCCCTCCACACATGCACAGAGGAAAGGCCACCATCTGCCAGCCAGGAGGAGGGGTGTCACTAGAAGCCAACCCTGGCACCTTGATGTTGGACTCCCAGCCTCCAGAACTGTGAGAAAATGATGCATGTTGTTTAAGTTACCCAGTTTATGTATCTTGCTATGGCAGCCCTAAGTGACTAATACACATGGTAGAGATGAACTGTTGGTTCTTCAGCCAGCAGGTATAAAGAAGTTAGGTCCAACACCTGACCGACTTCTTTGGATGTTGCAGATAGCATATAGCACAAGCGGAAATTTTGCTGCGGCCTCTGCACCATGCCAACAGACAGACAGCCTAATCTCTTGAGGTAGAGGCCTTGAAATCAATCCAAACACTAATACCTCAAGTGCTGTCCTGAAGCCCATACTTCCTTCAGAACCCACAATATTACACATATCTGTGTATGGCCTCACAGCTTTTTGATTGGAACCTTTGGCCATAGACCATCAGTACCCCTCAGCCTCCAGGATTCTGCATGAAAGGGCCTATAGCTTGCCCAGGAGATTCAGAGATTGTCTCACTACAAGTCATGACTCTCTAATGGAACCTCCAAATAAGAGCCAAACAGGGCCTTGCATCCTTGGCCTCCCTAACAAATCCACCTTTAGACACAAAGAGGACGCATTTAGTGGACTAATGCAGCCTTCCAACATAATGATGGACCACCAAGAGCCCACAGCAGTGAGGCTCTGCAAAGTGGGCTGAACGTCAAAAGTGTTCTAGACACAGAGCACATCATCTCAACACTAACTGAAATTCATCTTTACACAGACTCGTGGGCCAACACTAAAAGCCTAAAAATTGTCAGGCTATTGGATACGAACTTAGGGCTATAATACTAAAAATACATCTATATGAAACCGGATATAATAACTTGTTCATGAACTTAAATCTTTACATCACACACATGTATGTCCAAGTAAAGGGACTATGTTTCAGTCAAAGTATTTTCCGACAAAGCCCAATCAAGAACATAGAGCTATTACTTCTGGTGTAGCCCACATAGTACACTCAAAGGTACCAAGAAAATGAAACCAGATAAGAATGGCAGTGTTATTTTCAAAGCCTTTATTATTTGTGATTATACAAGCAAGGACAAATGATCTGATTGTCTTCAAATTCTTGTAAGTTTCACATGCCCATACCCCTTCTGCCTTGGCAGTACTCCTGGAAACCCATGAATCAGGGAGTGGAGAATGAGAAAATTTTGAGAAGAAACAGTACGTCTTCCTCCTTTTCATAGCAGTGTTGTTAAATATGTGTAACATCTACCGTGTGTGTGTGTGCGTGTGTGTGCTTTTTCTGACCTCTGAAGATACAAGGAAAAAATTTTAAATGCTTGCTTTAACCTCAGTAGGTGGAGGCAAAGATTGTATTGCTCAAACAAGGACACCTGAGCAGACATGACCTTGGACACTGAGTTTGCCTCAAGTGGTTTTATGGACCCCCTTCTCAGCCCCATAGATTGCTTATGCGAACAACATGATGGCTTTATGTCCCTACTCAATTCATTATTCTGGACACAGGACAATCGGTCTGTCTCATTCCCAAGAGGGCATTCAGACCTTAGCTAGTTGGAAATAAAAATCCCTGACCCTGGAAGATGAGTAGGGGGAAGAAAGTAAATAAAATATTTCCTCTTTCTATTACAGACATATACAAACAGCCTGAAATATCTTTCTACAAAGCTTTTAGGCAATGCCTTATAAATCTGAATCCCTCCTAAGTGTGGCTATGCCACATCCCAGTTGATCCAGCTGCACGGCTTCTCACTGATGCTCCACTCTCAGAAAATAGTGGGCAAACATCTCAACTCCCAGACACACCGTGAAACCCACTAGGAGCTTGTGTCAATCAGAACTAATAGAATGACTTACAATTACTGTGTCTCCCCAGGGTATGAGAGACACATCAGGATGGTTTGGAGGCTCATGTCCGTGCCCCTTTTCATAGCATAGCAAAGATCTGACTAGCTTAACTGGAACAAAACCATTGACTGATGACAGCACTCCTGGCGTTCAAGGTTTTCCCTATAGCACTTGGTTTGCAGATTTTGGTCTTAGAATGACCTCTCTGTAGTGTTCTTTTGGCGATTTCTTGAAACATTTTTTGTTAATTAAGTTATGCATTCGCAAGTATCCCTTAAACTAACTTAAATATATGTGACATGAAGTGGAGACAGGGCTTATTCTCTCCTCTGGAGACTCACATCTTGCCCAGGCTCCTGGCCGTGGTCCACAGAGTCCATGCATGCCTGGTCCATGCTGTGAAATAATGAGAATTCTCAGGACTGCTTACAGTCAGCACATGAATTTCAACTGAATGTCTTTAATGGTTTTATGACTGTTCAGATTTTCTCTTTCTTTTTAAATACGTTTTTATCAACTTCTACTTAAATAATAATTCTAGGAACTCTAGGAATTTATTTCACGTATTTTCAAATATATTGGCATACATTTGTTCATAATAGCCTCATTATTTGTTTAACTTCTGTAGCATTATTTATGTACAATACTTCATTCTTAATAGTGGTTAATTCTACCCATTCTCCTTTCAGTTCTGATTAATCTTAATCTTATCAAAGGTTTATTTACTTTACTAGTCATTTCAAAGAAATTGATTTTTTTTTTTTTTTTTTTTTTTTTTTTGGG